>NC_083345.1:112310479-112610479 GCF_019175385.1 Lycium barbarum | reverse complement strand
TAGATAATGATATCTAAAATCTCATTGAAAGTCTTCCAACCAAATCAATGAATTTCACTCTAAGCTTTTCCAAGCCTTAGAGTGTGATATTAGGCACAATCAATTTAACCTCAAGTAACTATCCTCTTCCGAGCTCAAGTTATTAGATGAGTTTAATGACCCAAATTCTTGTTAATTAATCTTTCCCAACATAGATTTCCTCTTCCAAGCTCAATCTAAGTAAATGGGTGAGTCCTAGGGTTAGCTAATCCCTTTGGAAACATTCAATAACGAGATTAATTAAATCAACAAAGACCCACTTCAATAGCAATAAGAATCATTCAATACATAAGCATAATAAGAGTTTCAAACCAAACTTTAATCAAGAATATTTTCACAATCAAGATTCAAGTAATGGAATAAATACTACACACTTAGATATGCAATACAAAACAAGGAATTGGAGAAAGGATTAAGAAATATCTCATTGAAGTGCTTCCAATCTTCTCCTCCAATGTTGTAGAAAAACCCTAGCCTCCAAAACTTGCAAAATGACCAAAGATGATAATGTTTTGCCCTAGCCTATCTTTTGTAGCTCCCCCTAATTTTTCCAAGTCCAAAAAATGTCAAAATCTGCCCCCATATTTCTGTTTTTGCAATTCTGCCCGTTTTTGCAAAACTGTCCACTTTTGACAGTTTTGCAAATCTGTCCCGTTTTTGCAAAACTGTCCAGTTTTGACAGATTTGCAAAATGGTCCAGTTTGGCCTCTTTTTGACTTTCTTTTCACTTGGTTTCTTCCGATCACTCATTTCAGCTACTTGGCTTGTTTTGCTCTATTTTGCTCTATTTTAGTCCGTTTTGCTCTGTTATGCTCTCCGGGCATCTTTTCCTACAAAACAACATAAAAACACATAAAGTAACAACAAAAGTGCTTAAGGAGTCACAAAAGCTTAAGGAATTAGCGTCGAATATCGCGTAATTTCACGACTCATCAAATTTCACGACTCATCAAGTGTTCAATTTCTTTTTCTTTTTTTAATTTTATTTTGTATCATGTTGCACTTCAATTCTAATATGTAGGGTATATGTAATTGAATATTTTGGTATTGAATTATATGTATACCTTCAGATTCATGGTATTTGAATTGTGGAAAGTTGGATTTTTGTCCGAAGTTAAGATATTGGGGAAATTAAAAGTTTCGAGTCCTAGTCCTAAGAAAGGAGAATTAATTATTTGAGAGTCCATTTATAGAATGAAATTGACCAATTTTAAAAATATATGATCATTAGATAATGGGTAAAATTATTTTTCAATAAAATTCCAATCTTGCCCTTGTGGGCCCAAGGCCACTTTTTGGGGTGCGTTTTGGGTTTCGAATATAAATATAGCAATATGGGTGTCCTTAGACTCGTATTCTAACGTAGATCGCATATTTTATAGATTTTGATCGTTCAGAGGCTCTACGCAAAGGGAAAGCATTAGTTTGATTGTTCGTGGCATCCGCTCGGCATTGAGGTAGGTTACGGTCTACTTTAGTTAGACTTTGATTAGAGAATCGTTTGTAGTTGTAGAAAGTGACGGGGATAGCATGATAGGCCTTCGGGCATGAAGTGGAGGTGAAATTCCAATTAGGTTGGTTCTGTCAGCTGTTATGTGGGCTTGTCGCCAAATGTGTTATTTCTGCGATTATCACTTGTTTGTATCTTCGTCACATACTAGTTCACTCATCACATGAAAAGGAATGGTAATATTGATAATTGAACGGTGAACAGTAATATGAATTGTACTTGTTGATTTATATTGGTGATATTGTTGAGACGGATATCATGCATGACATGTTTCCCATATTATTGTTGTGATGATTGGTGAGGTGAGTGTTTGAGAGACTCCGAGGTCTTTGCCGGAGATGGAGAGTGACATAGAGGCTCCGAGGTCTTTGCCGGAGATTGAGAGTGATTAATAGCCTCCGAGGTTTCTGCCGGAGAGCACGAGTGGTACATGGACTACGCGGGTCCCCCATGGGTCATGGCTTTGAGGCACTTCCCTTAGCATGTGTGTACGGGAGTGGAGTGAGGGAGGTGACTATTGTATTGCATTGCATTCATCCACTCATATATTTGACTGATCGTTTTGTGAATTATATCTGTCTTGGTTGATTTCGTGATTCCTTTACACTTTACTTGTATATGATGCGTGACCATACCTGTTTGCTCTATGTGCTACTTGTTGGTTTCAACTTCTTCATGTGTTATCTAATCATTGTCGGCCTATGATGCTTACCGGTACAAGTGTTGTACTGATACTACTCTTGCTGCACTTTTGTTGAGTGCAGAGTACGATACAGATTCCAGTTCTACACCCCGTGGCTGATACGCGAGAGTGACGTCTCTCAGTAATTCAGGGTGAGCTACTTGGTCATCCGGGGCCCCTGAAGGACCTCCTCTATTTATTTCTGTTTTTGTATTCGACAGACAATATGTAGCCTTCGGGTATTTTCAGACTTCTATTCCGTACTATGTTAGCGCTCTTGTACCCTTTGACCAGACTTTTTGGGGTTGTCGTGACATTTCTAGTTATGATAAGCATTTAAGACTTGATAATTTATTCTTATTTAATTTTTCGCTTATTTTACTTGTTATTGGTAATGTGGTTCGCCTACTCGGAGGGATAGTGTAGATGCCACCACGACTCGCGAATTGGGCCGTGACAAGTTGGTATCTAATGAGTACAAGAGCAATGTCTAGTAGAGTCTCGCGGATTGGTACGTAGACGTCCGTACCCATCCTCGAGAGGCTATAAGACATCTAGGAAACACTTTACTTCTTTTTCTCTTTTCGTGCTAGTTCAATCCGATTGGTATCTAATTCATTCTTTTCGTGCAAGATTGTTTAGATTGGTATCTTAACCTCATTTCTATGTTCTCCCACAGATGGTGAGGACGCGATCGACTGCTACTGGAGGCCAGGAGCCTGCACCTGCACCTGCACCCGTATCCATACCCGTGGCCCGAGCAGCTGTCTGTGGGCGAGGTAGGGGACGGGGCAGGGGACGGGGCAGGGGTAGAGGCCGTGCAGCTATTCCAGATAGGAACCAAGCACCAGCACCTGCTCAGGACCCTGACATAGAGTTGACTCCGGAGCTTGACGACATTCCGGAGGAGGAGATTAGGGCTGCTGAGGCCAGCCTGGGGTCGCTGCTACTCCTGATTTTCAGGAGGCTGTGTTTCGAGTGTTGGGGTACTTTGACAGTTTGGCTCAGGCGGGCATGATTCCAGTTGCTCCAGATGGCTCGCAGACTAGAGTGGGAGGTCATACTCCCGATGCTACAGTTGCTCCAGGATTTCGGACATCAAGGGTATTGCCGGCAGCAGCATTGGCTCCTCGTATTGATACTACTCCAGCGCCTGATTTTGCTCTAAGGCCTATGGATGGGCCAGTGTTGACCGGCCTATGGATAGGCCAGTGTTGACCAGTGAGGAGTGAAAATTATTTGAGGGATTTACCAAAATGTCCCCTCCTTGGTTCTATGGTACTCCCGGGGAGGATGCGTATGAGTTTATTGTTAGCAGCCATGAGATGCTTCATAAGTTGGGTGTAGTGGAGTCTCACGGGGTCGATTATGTTTCTTTCCAGTTAGTTGGGGATGCCAAGCAGTGGTGGAGATCGTACATGGAGTGTCGACCAGTTGGGTCGCCACCTTTGACCTGTACCTAGTTCTACCAGGTATTCCTGGAGAAGTATGTCCCTCGTACTCTGAGAGACAACAGGAAGGATGAGTTTTCGACATTGGAGCAGTGGGGTAGGTCAGTTGCGGAGTATGAGACCAGATTTATCGCTTTGTCCCGTTATGTGACGACATTACTTCCCACAGAAGCTGAGAGAGTGAGGAGATTTGCGAAGGGTTTGGACCTTCCGCTTCGGTTGGCGACCTTACAGTTGGAGGCTTCTGGGGCCTCATTTCAGTCAGTAGTAGAGCATGCCAGGAAGGTTGAGTCAGAGATAGGTCGGGCACATAGTGGGGGTGGCGACAAGAAAGCTCGTAGATTTGACAGTTTTAGAGGTCCTATTAGAGGTGGGGGACACCATGACAGGGTTCATCATAATCCCTACAGCCGCCCCATCCAGTCATCACTACAGGCTTTGGCAGGTGGTTCTTCAGGTTAAAGCGGGCACAGTTCTGAGCAGACTTCCCGAGGTTGTAACTCTCGACCTTCAGACCGCGGAGGGTATTCTGGTTCTTCTATGACAGTTCAGCAGCCTATGGCCAGAGGAGCATGTTTTGAGTGTGGTGAGACAGGGCATTACGCGAGAGAGTGTCCTAGATCCAGGCAGGGTTCCAGAGTTCAGACATCTAGGCCTCCGGCACTGCCAGCTAGAGGAGGAGGATGTTCTAGTAGAGGGGGTTCGCAGTCGGGCAGGGGTGGCCATTAGCCTAGCAGAGGTGGTCATCAGTCTGGTAGGGGCAGCGCTCAGTCAGTGAGAGGAGAATCTCAGGCAGTCCGTGGTGGTCGTGGAGGCACACAGTACGAGGGTGGACGTGCCCATTTCTATGCTTTTCCAGGTAGACCAGAGGCCGAGGCCTCTGATGCGGTTATCACAGGTATTATTTCGGTTTGCCACCGATCAACTTCTGTCTTATTTGATCCAGGTTCTACTTTCTCTTATGTGTCCACCTATTTCTCTACGGGTCTAGATATGTTTTGTGATATGCTTGATGTACCTATTCGTGTCTCTACTCCTGTTGGAGATTTTGTGATAGTAGATCGGGTTTATAGGTCTTGTGTGGTCACGTTTATGGGGTATGATACTTGGGTAGACTTGGTTATTTTGAATATGGTGAACTTTGATATTATTTTGGGCATGGACTGGTTATCTCCTTATCATGCTATTTTAGACTATCATGCCAAGACAGTCACGTTGGCCATGCCAGGTATTCCACAGTTAGAGTGGAAGGGTACTCCTAGTCCAGCACCTAAGAAGATCATATCATTTCTTCGGGCGAAGAAATTAGTGGATAAGGGATGTTTAGCATATTTGGCTCATATTCGGGATACTAGTGTGGATATTCCTTCCGTAGAATCAGTGCCAGTTGTTTGTGAGTTCTCAGAGGTTTTCCCTACAGATTTGCCTGGTATGCCGCCTGATCGAGATATTGACTTTTGCATTGAGAGCCAGGCACCCAGCCTATTTCTATTCCACCCTATCGGATGGCTTCGACAGAGTTGAGAGAGTTGAAGGAGCAGTTGCAAGACTTGTTGAGCAAAGGATTTATTAGACCCAGTATTTCTCCTTGGGGTACCCCCGTTCTGTTCGTGAAGAAGAAAGATGGTACCATGCGGATGTGTATCGATTATCGACAATTAAACAAGGTTACAATTAGAAATAAGTATCCCATACCCCGCATTTGATGACTTATTTGACCAGCTTCAGGGTGCGTCGATCTTTTCTAAGATTGATTTGAGGTCAGGCTATCATCAGTTGAAGATTCGAGCGGAGAATATTCCGAAGATCGCTTTCACGACCCGTTATGGTCATTATGAGTTCTTGGTGATGTCTTTCGGGCTCACTAATGCCCCCGCAGCATTCATGGATTTGATGAATGGGATCTTCAAGCCGTACTTAGATTCATTCGTGATCGTGTTTAATGATGACATCTTGGTGTACTCTCGGAGTAAGGAAGATCATGAGAAGCATTTGAGGATCGTGCTTGGCCTATTGAGGGAGAAGAAATTGTATGCCAAGTTTTCCAAGTGTGAGTTCTGGATCAGTTCCGTAGCATTTTTGGGACATGTTGTGTCCAAGGATGGGATTATGGTTGATCCCAAGAAGAACGAGACGGTTAGAGATTGGGCCAGGCCTACTTCGGTGACTGAGATTCGAAGCTTCGTGGGCCTTGCGAGTTATTATCGTCGATTTGTGAAGGGGTTTTCATCTATTGCTTCCCATTTGACTAGGTTGACTCAAAAGAATGTGCCTTTCCAGTGGTCCGATGAGTGTGAAGAGAGCTTTCAAAAGCTCAAGGCTTTATTGACTTCAGCCCCGATTTTGGCTTTACCAGTGGAGGGAAAGGACTTTACTGTTTATTGTGATGCTTCTCGGATTGGCTTGGGTTGTGTGTTGATGAAAGAGGGTAGGGTGATCGCGTATGCTTCGAGACAGTTGAAGGTTCACGAGAAAAACTACCCTACTCATGACTTAGAGTTGGCTGCAGTAGTCTTCGCTTTGAAGATTTGGAGACATTACTTGTATGGAGTCCAGTGTGAGGTGTTCACGGATCACCGTGGTCTTCAGCATGTGTTTAATCAGCGGGACCTAAATTCGAGGCAGCGTAGATGGATAGAGTTGCTTAAGGACTATGATATCACCATTCTTTATCATCCGGGAAAGGCAAATGTGGTAGCTGATGCACTGAGCCGAAAGGCAGTGAGTATGGGTAGCTTGGCACGTTTGATTGTGGGAGAGAGTCCTTTAGCCGTAGAGGTGCAGTGTTTGGATAATAGTAGAGTGAGACTTGATATTTCAGAACCTGGTAAGGTTCTAGCTTATGTGGAGGCGAGGTCATCTCTTTTGGAGCAGATTAGGTCCCAACAGTTTGAGGATGTGAAATTATGCAAGATTCGGGATAAGGTGCTAAGTGGAGAAGCCAAGGAGGCTATTCTTGATGACGATGGTGTTTTGAGGATTAAGGGGCGCATTTGCGTTCCTAGAGTTGGTGATTTGATTCCGTTGATCTTGAAAGAGGCTCATAGTTCCAGGTAGTCCATTCATCCCGGTGCAACAAAGATGTATCGTGATTTGAGACAGCACTACTGGTGGGGTAGGATGAAGAGAGACATTGTGGAGTTTGTTGCCCAATGTTTGAATTGTCAGCAGGTTAAGTATGAACACCAGAGACCAGGTGGTGTGCTTCAGAAGATGCCCATTCCCGAGTGGAAGTGGGAGAGGATTGCTATGGATTTCGTGGTTGGTCTTCCGAAGACTTTGGGCAAGTTTGATTCGATTTGGGTTATTGTGGATAGGTTGACTAAATCCGCACATTTCATTCCGGTTCAGATTACTTATAATGCAGAGAAGTTGGCCAGGATTTACATTCGAGAGATAGTGCGATTGCACGGGGTTCCTATTTCTATCATTTCCGACAGAGGATTCAGTTTACTTCCCATTTTTGGAGGACTTTGCAGAAGGAATTGGGAACTCAGTTAGATTTTAGCACCGCGTTCCACCCGCAGACAGATGATCAGTCCGAGAGGACTATTTAGGTACTTGAGGACATGTTGAGGGCTTGTGTTATTGATTTTGGTGGTCATTGGGACAAATTCTTACCCTTGGCAGAGTTCGCGTACAACAATAGCTACCATTCCAGTATTGATATGACGCCATTCGAGGCTTTATATGGTAGGAGGTGTCGTTCTCCTATTGGGTGGTTTGATGCTTTTGAGGTTCGACCTTGGGGTACAGATGTGCTGAGGGAATCTTTGGACAAGGTGAAGCTTATTCAGGAAAAGCTTCTGGCAGCTCAGAGTAAACAGAAGGAGTATGCTGACCGGAAGGTTCGTGATATGGAGTTCATGGTTGGTGAGCAGGTCCTATTGAAGGTTTCACCCATGAAGGGTGTGATGCGATTTGGGAAGAAGGGCAAATTGAGCCCGAGGTTTATTGGCCCTTTTGAGATTCTTCGTCGTGTTGGCGAGGTGGCTTATGAGTTGGCTTTGCTACCAAGTTTGGCAGGTGTTCACCCGGTATTCCATGTTTCCATGCTAAAGAAGTACAATTCAGACGGGTCTTATATCATTCAGTGGGATTCGGTACTATTAGATCAGAATTTATCCTTCGAGGAAGAGCCGGTAGCAATCCTAGATAGGCAAGTGAGAAAGTTAAGGTCCAAGGATATTGCTTCGGTCAAGGTGCAGTGGAAGCACCGTCCGATTGAAGAGGCCACATGGGAGACCGAGGCGGACATGCGGAGTAGATATCCTCAGTTGTTCGACAGTTCAGGTACCCTTTTCTCCATCTTTCCATTGTCGCTCGAGGACAAGCGATTGTTTGATTGGTATCTGATGTAACGACCCGTTTGGTCGTTTTAGCACTTATGGACCCTTTTCGCTAAAATATCCTTTCCGTAGCTTTAAATAGTATTCTTGACTTGCGGGAATTGGTGGCAAGGTGATTTAATTGACGGGTAATTATGGAATTATTTTATTTTATTTATTTATTTGTTTTGGCTAACATGCTAATGGATTGGTGGACTAAAGTGAAATTGTTTGGTTATTAGATGGTAAAAAAAGTGGGTCAAGCCCACCATCCTTCACGTCATTGGTCTTAGGGGTGGTTGGGAATAAATGAACTTTTTATTATTTTATACCTAGTACACTAATCAAAAGAAAACTGCACATATTCAGTTGGGCCACTTCGGGAAAGAGGCAACTGGAAAGAATTTTTGTTGAAAAAATATTCACGTGGAACAAACTATTAAGGAATCAGGTAACGTGGAACAATTGAATAAGTTCTTTACATTTTGTTGTCTTGAATAGGCCATCTAGTTACTACTGTATAGAAGCATGGGTCTCAACCCATGCTTCGTCGTCCGTTAATTGAAAAAAAAAAGTGTGGTCCCTCCAAATTAAACACCAATCAATATTAAAAAATTTAAAAAAACACCAACCAATACAAAAAAAAAAGTAAAAAAAGTGGAACCCACCATCTCCAAACTCACGGGAAAAAAAAAGTGGACCCCATATTAACAAAATCAAGCAATATAAAAAAAAGGGTGGGCCCCATACTAAACAACACCAAGCAATAAAAAAAAACTATATAAAGCAAGGGTTTAGACCCATGCTTCGTCATCCGTTGTCCCTTAAAAAAAAGGGGGTGGGCCCCATACTAAATAACACCGAGCAATAAAAAAAAGTGGAACTCAGCATCTCCAAACTCATGGGGAAAAAAAAAGTGGACCCCATATTATCAAAATCAAGCAATATCAAAAAAAAAAAAAAGTGAACCCCATATTAAAAAAAATATAATGTTAAAAAAAAAGTGCTGACTTTGTATTCGTAGCAAATACTAATATAATAAAGTTTTAGATACGGAACACAAACTACAATGTTATATTAATCGTGTTTTGAACATAGTATATGTATATATATTATATGCATAAAAATAGTACAAACTAATAATGTCAAAAAAAAGTGCACACCGTAAAGGGTGGACCCCATACTAAACAACATCAAGCAATATAAAAAAAAAAAAAAAAAAAAGTGGAACCCACCATCTCCAAACTCACGGATTAATGTCGTAAAAATAAATATATCAAATGGAGATCAAATAATGAATAAGGTAAATTAGTCAAATTATAATTCTAATTGACGTTTTCTTAAAAAACCATGCAAAAGACAACATGACAAGTAAAATGAGCTAAACCGAGAATATTTACTAGAAATTTAAAAAATAATATTTCTTCGTTTAAATAGAAAATCAATTTCTACTTTGTTTCGTTTTAAACATGTAAAATTAATTTAATAATTTGAATTAGAATTATCCAAATTAAAATTTGATAAAAAATAATAAGTATTTTACACCTTTAAATTAATCGAATTAAAATTGAAAGTATCAACTCATGCTTAAATATTGCTATTGTTTTCTCTTTTAAAAAATATTAATAAATTTGCCGATTTTGTATTCGTAGCAAACATTAATATAATAAAATTTTATATACGAAGCACAAACTACAATGTTATATTAATCGTGTTTTGAACATAATATATACTCTATATATATATATAATCACTATTCAAAGACAACTACATACACATAAATGTACTATAATCTAAAGTGTTGGGCCCGTGCGCAGCACGGGCATAGGCCGTCTAGTTACTACTATATTAGAAGCACCGGTTGGGTGCTTTTCGTGCCCATAATAAAAATAAAAAGAAATTGTGGGCTCCATATATATTAAACAGCAACTAATATTAAAAAAAATTATGGGCGCCATATTAAACACCAACCAGTATTAAAAAAAAAAACCTGGAACCCACCACATCCAAACTCAAGGGAAAAAAAAAGTGGACCCCATATTAAAAAAATTAAGCAATATTAACAAAAAAAAGTGAATCTCATATTAAAAAAATAAACAATGTTAAAAAAAAATTGTGGGCCCCATATTAAACACCATGCGTATTCGTAGCAAACACTAATATAATAAAGTTTTAAATACGGAGCACAAACTACAATGTAATATTAATCGTGTTTTGAACATAGTTTCCCATATTGACAAAATCAAGCAATGTATATATATAAAAAAAAAAAGTGCTTAGAAAATCAAACAATTAAATCAATAATGATGGATTCATTGCCACATGCGTATCAACCCATTAGTGAGAGCAAATGAAATTATTGTACATCAACATACTTAAAATACCTATATATTAAAATAAGATAGAATTTAATTACTTTTTCATTTTTTCCTTACTCTAATAAATGTGAAAAGAGATTAATGTCATAAAAGAAAAAATAATATTAAATGGAGATCAAATAATTAATAAGGTAAATTAGTGAAATTATAATTCTAATTGACGTTTCCTTAAAAAACCGTGTAAAAAAAACCATGACAGGTAAAATGCGGTAAACAAAAAATATTTACTAAAAATTAAAAAATAGAAGTTCTTCATTTAAATAGAAAATCAAATTTCTACTTCGTTTCATCTTAAACATGTAAAATTAATATAATAATTTGAATTAGAATTATCCAAATCAAAATTTGATAAAAAAATTATATGTATTACTTTACTATTACTACTATATAGAAGAGCCGGTTTATAGAGGCAAGATCGTCGTCCGTGTTCGGTCCTACTTTTTTATTGCTATTCCATCATGTCATTTATTTATTATGTTTACTAAAATAAATATACTTAAAATATATATATATTTAAAAAATAAGATACAATTTAACTACTTTTTTATTTTTATTCTTACTCTAATAAATGTGAAAAGAGATTAATATCAAATGAAGATCAAATAATGAATAAGATAAATTAGTCAAATTATAATTCTAATTCACGTTTTCTTAAAAAACTATGCAAATGACAACATGACAAGTAAAATGAGTTAAACCGAAAATATTTACTAACAATTAAAAAATAGCATTTCTTCGTTTAAATAGAAAATTAATTTCTACTTTGTTTCGTTTCAAACATGTAAAATTAATTTAATAATGTGAATTAGAATTATCCAAATCAAAATTTGATAAAAAAAAATAAGTATTTTACACTTTTAAATTAATCGAATTAAAATTGAAAATATCAACTGATGCTTAAATATTGCTATTATTTTATTTCAAAGAGAGGAAAATAGTTTTCTTTTAAACAAGTCTTCTCTTTTAAAAAATATTAATAAATTTTCATAGCAAACATGAATAAAATAAAGTTTTAGATACGGAGCACAAACTATAAGGTTATATTAATCGTATTTTGAACATAGTATATACATATATATATTATGTAAACACAACTACATATACATAGATACACTATAATCCGAAGTGTTGGGCCCGTGCGCAGCACGGGCATAGGCCGTCTAGTTCTAACTATTTAGAAGAGCCGGTTGGGCACCTTTTTCGTCGTCCAACCGGGTCCTTTTTGGTCGTCTTCCAAGTTAAAAAAAAAATATGGGCCCCATAAACAACAACTAATATTTAAAAAAAAAAAATTGTTCTCTATATTAAACACCAACCAGTATTAAAAAAAAAAAAAAGGAGAGAAGAAAAAAAGTGAAACCCACCACATCCAAACTCACGAAAAAAAAAATGGACTCCATATTAACAAAATCAAGCAATATTAAAAAAAAAGTGAATCCCATATTAAAAAACAAACAATGATAAAAAAAGTGCTTAGAAAATCAAACAATTAAATCAATAATAATTGATTCATTACCACATGCGTATCAACCCATTAGTGAGAGCAAATGAAATTATTGTACAACGACATACTTAAAATACTTATATATTAAAATAAGATAGAATTTAATTACTTTTTCATTTTTTCCTTACTCTAATAAATGTGAAAAGAGATTAATGTAATAAAAGAAAAAATACTATTAAATGGAGATCAAATATCAAAAAAAAAAAAAGTGAACCCCATATTAAAAATATATATAATGTTAAAAAAAAAGTGCAGACTTTGTATTCGTAGTAAACAGTAATATAATAAATTTTTAGATACGGAGCACAAACTACAATGTTATATTAATCGTGTTCTGAACATAGTATATGTATATATATTATATGCATAAAAATAGTGCAAACTAATAATGTCAAAAAAAAAAAAAGTGCACCACATAAAGGATGGACCCATACTAAACAACATCAAGCAATATAAAAAAAAAAAAAGAGTGGAACGCACCATCTCCAAACTCACGGTAAAAAAAAGTAGATCCCATATTAACAAAATCAAGCAATATAAAAAAAAAAAAAAAAGTGAACCCCATATTAAAAAAAAATAATGTAAAAAAAAAAGTGCAGATTTTGTATTCGTAGTAAACACTAATATAATAAAGTTTTAGATACGGAGTACAAACTACAATGTTATATTAATCGTGTTTTGAACATAGTATATATAAAACCTTTTTCGTCGTCCAACCGGCTCCTTTTTGGTCGTCTTCCAAGTTAAAAAAAAAATTATGGGCCCCATAAACAACAACTAATATTTAAAAAAAAAAAGATTTAGCCTCCATATTAAACACCAACCAGTATTAGAAAAAAAAAAGAGAAGAAAAAAAGTTGAACCCACCACATCCAAACTCACGAGAAAAGAAAAATGGACTCCATATTAACAAAATCAAGCAATATTAAAAAAAAAATGAATCCCATATTAATAAAACAAACAATGTTAAAAAATAATTAAATCAATAATGACGGACTCATTGCCACATGCGTATCAACCCGTTAGTGGGAGCAAATGAAATTATTGTATAGCAACATACTTAAAATACTTATATATTAAAATAAGATAGAATTTAATTACTTTTTCATTTTTCCTTACTCTAATAAATGTGAAAAAAAATGTGGGCCCCATATTAAACACCATGCGTATTCGTAGCAAACACTAATATAATAAAGTTTTAAATACGGAGCACAAACTACAATGTTATATTAATTGTGTTTTAAACATAGTATCTCATATTGACAAAATCAAACAATATATATAAAAAAAAAAGTGAATCGCATATTAAAAAAATAAACAATGTCAAAAAAAAAAAAGTGCAGACTTTGTATTCTTAGCAAACACTAATATAATAAAGTTTTAGATACGGAGCACAAATTATAATGTTATATCAATCGTGTTTTGAACATAGTGTATATATATATATATATATTATATGCATAGAAATAGTGCAAACTAATAATGTCCAAAAGCGTGGGCCCCTTACTAAACAACACCAAGCAATATAAAAAAACAACTATATAAAGCATGGGTTTAGACCCATGCTTCATCGTTCGTTGTCCCTTAAAAAAAAAGGGTGCGCCCCATACTAAATAACACCGAGCAATAAAACAAAAAAAGAAAAAAAAGTGGAACTCACCACATCCAAACTCACGGGAAAAAAAGTGGACCCCATATTAACAGAATCAAGCAATATTTAAAAAAAAAAAGTGAATTCCATATTAAAAAAACAAACAATGTTAAAAAACAAATGCTTAGAAAATCAAACAATTAAATCAATAATGATGGACTAATTCCACATGCGTATCAACCCATTAGTGCGAGCAAATGAAATTATTGTACAACAACATACTTAAAATACTTATATATTAAAATAAGATATAATTTAATTAAATTTTCATTTTTTCCTTACTCTTAATGTCATAAAAGAAAAAATAATATTAAATGGAGAAATTAATAAGCTAAATTAGTGAAATTCTAATTCTAATTGCCGTTTTCTTAAAAAATCGTGTAAAAAATAACATGACAAGTAAAATGAGTTAAACAAAAAATATTTACTAAAAATTAAAAAATAGAAGTTCTTCATTTAAATAGAAAATCAAATTTCTACTTTGTTTCATCTTAAACATGAAAAATTAATATAATAATTTGAATTAGAATTATCCAAATCAAAATTTGATAAAAAAATTATATGTATTACTTTACTATTACTACTATATAGAAGAGCCGGTTTATAGAGGCAAGATCGTCTCCGTGTTCGGTCCTACTTTTTTATTTAAAAGTAAAAAAATCCTTTGTGGTCGCACCCACTTTTTATTTAAGGGCAAAAAAATGACGTTTTATACTTTATATTACCAACTCTTCTAAAATGTAGATAGAAATACTTTATTATATTTTTATTTTTCTACTATATAGAAGCATCAGTTTACCCATGCTTCGTCGACAGTCACTCTTAAAAAAAAAACAAAAAAAAAAAAACTGGACCCCACCCTCCTCAAACTCATGAAAGAAAAAATGGACCCTACCCTCTCTAAACTCATGAAAAAAAAAAATGAACCCCATATTAAAAAAAAAAGGCAACGTGAAAAGAAAAAAAACGTGCACCCCATATACTAAAAAATCATACAATATTCATGTAATTCCCAAAGTATCCCCATCAAGTCAATAATAGTGGATTCATTGCCACATGCATATTAACCCAGTAGTGAGAGCAAATGAAATTATTGCACACCAAAAAACATGGACCTCATATTATTACTTTTCTTCAAAATATTTAATTGTTGTATTTGCTATTCCGCCATGTCATTTATTTGTTATGTTTACTAAAATAAATATACTTAAAATATATATATTTTAAAAATAAGATACAATTTAATTACTTTTTTATTTTTATTCTTACTCTAATAAATGTGAAAAGACATTAATATCAAATGAAGATCAAATAATGAATAAGATAAATTAGTCAAATTATACGTTTCCTTAAAAAACCACGCAAAAGACAACATGACAAGTAAAATGAGTTAAACCGAGAATATTTACCAAAAATTAAAAAATAGCATTTCTTCGTTTAAATAGAAAATTAATTTCTAATTTTTTTCGTTTCAAACATGTAAAATTAATTTAATAATTTGAATTAGAATTTTCCAAATCAAAATTTGATAAAAAATAATAAGTATTTTACACTTTTAAATTAATCGAATTAAAATTGAAAGTATCAACTGATGCTTAAATATTGCTATTATTTTATCTCAAAGAAAGCAAAATAGTTTTCTTTTAAACAAGTCTTCTCTTTTAAAAAGTATTAATAAATTTTCGTAGCAAACACGAATAAAATAAAGTTTTAGATACGGAGCACAAACTACAATGTTATATTAATCGTATTTTGAACATAGTATATATATATATATATATAGATATATTATAATCCGAAGTGTTGGGCCCGTGCGCAGCACGGGCATAGGCCATCTAGTTTTAACTATATATAAGAGTGGGTTTCCCACTAGGATCGTCGACATGCCTATATATACTAAAGAGCATTTTCGTCATTCTACCATTAAAATTACTACTATATAGAAGCGTGGGTTAAACAAATGCTTCGTCGTCCGTTAAGCATTAAAACCCATGCTTCGTCGTCCGTTAAGCATTAAAAAAAAGTATGATCCCCATATTAAACACCAACCAATATTAAAAAAAACAAAAGTATGGTCCCCAGATTAAACACCAACCAATATTAAAAAAAAAAGTAAAAAAAAGTGGAACCCACCATCTCCAAACTCATGGGGAAAAAAAAAAGTGGATCCCATATTTAGAAAATCAAGCATTATAAAAAAAAAGTGAATCCCATATTAAATAAACAAACAATGTAAAAAAAAACGTGCAGACTTTGTATTCGTAGTACACACTAATATAATAAAATTTTAGATACGGAGCACAAACTACAATGTTATATTAATCGTGTTTTGAACATATTATCCCATATTGACAAAATCAAGCAATATAAAAAAAAGTGAATCCCATATTAAAAAAAAAAATAATGTAAAAAAAAAAACGTGCAGACTTTGTATTCGTAGTAAACACTAATATAATAAAGTTTTAAATATGGGGCACAAACTACAATGTTATATTAATCGTGTTTTGAATATATTATCTCATATTGACAAAATCAAGTAATATAAAAAACAAAGTGAATCCCATATTAAAAAAACAAACAATGTAAAAAAAAAAGTGCAGACTTTGTAT
Organism: Lycium barbarum; assembly: GCF_019175385.1. Taxonomy (NCBI): domain Eukaryota; kingdom Viridiplantae; phylum Streptophyta; class Magnoliopsida; order Solanales; family Solanaceae; genus Lycium; species Lycium barbarum. The sequence goes on along the minus strand of NC_083345.1, from coordinate 112,594,327 downwards.
TCGTAGCAAACACTAATACAATAAAGTTTTAAATACGAAGAAAAACAAATTTGTGGGCCCCACATTATACACCAACCAATATTAAAAAAGAATTGTGGGCCCCATATTAAACACCAACTAATATTAAAAAAAAAAGTGGAACCCACCACCTCCAAACTCACGGGAAAAAAAAGTGGACCCCGTATTAACAAAATCAAGTAATATTAAAAAAACAAAAAATGTCAAAAAAAAAGAGAAAGAAAAAAAAGTAGAACCCACCACCTCCAAACTCACAGGGAAAAAAAAAGTGGACCCCATATTAACAAAATCAAGCAATATTAAAAAAAAGTGAATCCATATTAAAAAACAAACAATGTAAAAAAAAGTGCATCCTATATTAAAAAATCAAACAATATTCATGTAATTTTCAAAGTATCTCATTAAATCAATAATGATGGATTCATTGCCACATGCGTATCAACCCATTAGTGGGAGCAAATGAAATTATGGTACAACAACATACTTAAAATACTTATGTATTAAAATAAGATAGAATTTAATTACTTTTTCATTTTTTTCCTTAGTCTAATAAATGTGAAAAGAGATTAATGTCATAAAAAATATTAAATGGAGATCAAATAATTAATAAGGTAAATTGGTGAAATTATAATTCTAATTGACGTTTCCTTAAAAAAATCGTGTAAAAGACAACATGACAAGTAAAATGAGTTAAACAAAAATATTTACTAAAAATTAAAAAATAAAAGTTCTTCATTTAAATAGAAAATCAAATTTCTACTTTGTTTCATTTTAAACATGTAAAATTAATATAATAATTTGAATTAGAATTATCCAAATCAAAATTTGATAAAAAAAAATCATAGGTATTGTTTAGGCCCAATCTACATACATTAACAATAGAATATTTTACACCTTTAAATTAATTGAATCAAAATTCAAAGTATCAACTGATGCTTAAATATTGCTATTGTTTTATCTCAAAGAGAGAAAAATAGTTTCCTTTTAAATAAGTCTTCTCTTTTAAAAAATATTAATAAATTTTTGCCAACTTTGTATTCGTAGCAAACACTAATATAATAAAGTTTTGGATACAGAGCACAAAATACAATGTTATATTAATCGTGTTTTGAACATAATATATGTATTACTTTACAATTACTACTATATAGAAGAGCCGGTTTATAGAGGCAAGATCGTCGTCCGTGTTCGGTCCCACTTTTTTATTTAAGGCCAAAAAAATTCTTTGTGGTCCCACCCACTTTTTTTATTTAAGGGCAAAAAATTGACATTTTATGCTTTATATTACCAACTCTTCTAAAAAGTAGATAGAAATACTTTATTATATTTCTATTTTTCTACTATATAGAAGTATCGTTTTTTTTTTTTTTTTTGTGGTAACTAAGCTTTGTATTAATCACCAAAGTAGGATTTTACATATCAAGGCATAGCTATACACAACTTGCCATTCCAAATGAAACAAAAAGAGGCTACAAAATCAGGCTAAAATTGGAAACTAGCAACTACATCACTAATCCTGTTAGGGGCCCGTACACAAACAACGTATGCAATCTCTCGTGCCACACTACTCCAGTCGCGACATTTCTTCGCAAATATTCTATTGTTTCTCTCCATCCAGATACCGTATACAGTTTCTGAGTATATTAGTTTGTACACCTGGGCTTGTTTTGTGTTTCCTCGTGAATAACTCAAAAGCCAGGTCATGTGTTGCTCCCATGTGGTAGCTGTGCATTGTGGAATTCCCATCCAGTGTTGCAGCTTTGTCCAGATTTGCTTTGCATAAGCACATCGCACAAATAAATGTTCTCTAGATTCGGCATGTTGATGGCATAAAGAGCACTCGGGATCCACTTGTAATCTCCACCTTATCAATTTATCAGTGGTTGATAACCTCCCTAGCATGAGCAGCCAAGTTGTAAATCGTGCTTTAGGTCTTGCTGCATTATGATACATCATTCCCTTCCATGGAACTCTAGGCAAAGGTGTCAATAGTTGGTAATAAATTGGTCTTATGATACCTTTGTCACCTCTGATATGCTGCAGTTGTTGGAAACTATTCTTACATTCAAATATTTTCCTAATCAGCCAGCAAGATTGTTTCGGCACCTGTAGCTCTTCGATCCTTTGGTTCTTTATATAGTACACATGAAGCCATTTTATCCACAGCCTGTCTTGCTTGTGAGCTATGTCCCAAAACGTTTTGATTAGAGCTGTTTTGTTCCACAAGAAGACATTAGTGAGATTAAGTCTTCCAACATATTTCAGAGTGCACACTGATTCCCATGCAACTAATGCTTTTTTTGTTATTGTGCCACTGCTTGACCATAGATAGCTTCGACAATGAGCATCAATGAGGTATAAAATCTTAGCTGGGATGGTAAAGAGCTGGGCCCAGTATGCTTGGATACCAAAAATGACCGACTGAATAAGTTGTGCCCTCCCTGCGTAGGACAAGTTCTTGGCAGTCCATGACGAGATTCGGGATGTGATCTTGTCTACCAAAGGTTGCCATTGGATGAGGGAATTTTCTTAGTTGCCAATGGAACTCCGAGGTATTTAAAAGGAAGGTCACCATAACAGTAGCCTAAGTGTTGCACGATTTGATTCTGTTCACTCACTGGTACGCCACCAAAATACACAACACTCTTGCCAAGGTTTGCTTGAAGGCCAGAACATAAGGAAAATTCAGTAAAGGCCTTGTGTAAGGCAGTGACTGAAGCTAAGTCACCTCTGGAAAATAGTAATAGATCGTCAGCAAAACAGAGGTGGCTAATATTGAGTTTGGCACATCTTGGATGAAACTTAAATGACTTAACATCTGCCAATCCATAAAGTAGTCTACTAAGATATTCCATTCCGATAGCAAATAGGAATGGTGACATGGGATCGCCTTGCCGTAAACCTCTAGCTGCTTCAAAAGGTTGCGTAGGTTCACCATTGACAAGGATACTATAACTCACTGTTTGCACACACTCCATGGTCCATTGGATGAATTTATCAGGAAATCCAATTTCATGCATAACTTGTTTCAAGCAAATCCATTCTAGTGAATCATATGCTTTCTGTAGATCAATCTTAATCATACACGTTGGAGATATAACCTTTCTTTTATATCCTTTGATTAACTCATGCGCAAGGATAATATTATCTCCTATCTTTCGACCCGGTATAAAACCTGCCTGCGCCTCACATATAATGCTAGGCATGATCTTTTGTAACCTGGTTGCAATTATTTTACCAATCAGCTTGTACAGTACTGAGCAACAGGCAATTGGCCTATATTCCTTGATTGTGGCAGGTTTTGAATTTTTTGGGATAAGGGTAACCAGTGCACAGTCGATAGGTTTATGCATCTTTCCTGTTGCAAAAAATTCCTTGACTGCCCTTGTGACTTCTGTTTTGACGATGGGCCAAGCTTTTTTAAAAAACACTACATTATACCCATCCACTCCAGGTGCTTTATCATCCCCAATGGCATTGAGACTATCCAGGATTTCTTTATCAGTGACCTCAGTAATCAGCCGAAGTCGTTGGATCTGATTGAGTCGCGGTCCTCTCTTCATGACTTGTTTATTTATGGCTGATAAAGATGGTGCTGAAGTACCCATAAGATTCTTATAGAAACCAGTAATTTCATTTTTGATAGTCTCTTGATCTACTAACCGCTCACCAGTAGTAGAAGTAATTTCAGAGATTTGTTTCCTTTGTGTCCTTTCTTTTAGTATTGCTGAGAAATACTTGGTGTTAGCATCTCCCAACTTGATCCATCTTGCCCGAGATTTCTGTCGCATTATACTCTCCTCTATCAAGGACCATTTCTCTAGTGTTTGCAATGTTGATTTCTCCTGATTCTGGAGGCTGTCTGTGTACCCTATCTGAATTTGTCTTTGGATGTTGATCAGATCAAACCTTGCCTTATCCAGTCGCTGCGTAATATTTCGGTACTCCTCATTATTCAGCTGCTTCAGTTTTGGCTTTAAATCTTTTAATTTTGCCCAGATGTTCCGCATTTTGTTCGCAGTAGTTTTCTTGCACCAGGTAGCTTCGACAATGGCAAGAAATTGGTTGTGTTCAGCCCACACGTTGAAGAACTTGAAAGGAATCTTACTAATGCTCTAAGCAGCTTGTATAGCCATGACCATAGGTGAGTGATCAGAAATGTTGGGCAACTCATATTCGACCATGACATGTCCCCATTTCACCATCCATTCAAGATTGCCAAATGCCCTATCCAGTCTACTACAAATTCTGTCCCCACCTTGTTGTTTATTTGACCATGTATAGTAGTCTCCTCTCCAGTGCAATTCATTTAATAACAAATCAGTGATGCATCCGGAGAAGTCCTTAATTTCAGCATATTGAACTGGATTGCCCAATAACCTGTCCTGTGCATATAGCAGCGCATTGAAGTCACCGGCTATCATCCAGGGTGTTGAGATCCCCTGCGCAATATCCCTGAGTGATTTCCATAATTTTTTTCTAAGTTACCCTGTGTTAAAACCATAAATAATAGTAATTAAGCATTCAAAATCCTCTCTTATCCCCTTCACCTGACAGTGTATTAGCTGGTCCTCCTCTATAAGTTTATGGATTTGGTATATATTAGTATCCCACAATATCCATATTCGCCCATTAGTAGCAGATTGGTAGTTGTCTAGATAACCCCAACCAGGTGCAATATTTGCTAAGATCCCTTTAGCCCGATGGTGCTTTACTCTAGTCTCTATCAACCCAACAAAATTAATCCTCTTTATTTGAAGCATCTTTTTGAGTTCTTTTTGTTTGTGCTTCTTATTCACTCCTCGGATGTTCCACATCATCCACTTCATTTGGAGACGATTACTCTCCCTCTATCAGGAGGGTTAGGATTCTTCCCATGAATTCCACTCTGAAATCTAACCACTGTGGTTTTAACAACACTAGTACTCAACAAAGGGAAGTTATCTAATGTGTAGCCAGTAGTTGAGTCCTGAGTTGCTGTAGTTGTACTAGTTTGTATGTCCTCACTCGCCTTCTCAGGTGTAGCATTTGTTTCCATTACAACATTAGGCAGCGACTCTGCTATCCGAGTCGCAGGGGATTCCATACCACCACCCTGTTCCTGAGGTACCTTATGCTCAAGTTGTTCCACTGCAGGATTCATAGCAGGTGTAGGATCAACAACAATTGTTGGATCAGGTCCCTTTGACACCCACGTTGGTACCAACCTCTTGGGAGGTACTTCCTTCTTGCCTTTGCCTCGTCTTCTCCTTTGTTCATTCCTTTGCTCAGGATCACATATATGTCCCAAAGTTTGACACTTCCCACAATACATCGGCTTCCAATCATACTCCACGGCTTGAGAGAAAATTCTACCAGTTGGGTCCATCACGTTAATTTCATCAGGGAGTTTTTTAGTGACATTCACCTCGATGAGCATCCTAGCATAAGAAATCCTTGTTTGCTTGTTCGTGCACTCATCCGCATACATAGGAGTTCCAATGAAGCTTGCTATTGTACTCAAGGAATTGCTACCCCAACAGTTCATAGGAAGTTTAGGGAATTTCACCCACAAAGGCAATTCAGTGGGGAATTCTTCAGAGAAATCAAAAGTTGCAGTCCAAGGTTTTAAAATTATGGGTTTATAATTGAGTGTATAGGGCCCCGAATATAATACCTCTTGCATATCATCCATGGACTGACATTTAACAACAAAATACCCTTCTTCGTGCAGATATATATCAGGCTCAGCAATGTGGCTCCAATTCTGGGTCACAAAACGATGCATTGCATTATACCCAGGTTTCTCTCCTATAACGTACACGATAAGGGCACTTTTCCACTTTGGTGTCTCTCTATCAACCTCTTCTTTCTCATGTTGGACCACAATTTCACCGTCAATGATTTGCGGTGGAATATAAGTCAGCGCCAACCCATTCTCCACTGCTCTGTTACGCTGAAATAGATTAGCCTAGGTAGGCTCCACTGCTTGTTCTTTGTTTTTTGAAGCTAGGACACCTGGATCTAGGTTTCCGACTCCTTTAGGAATGCTCTGTTAAGTTCCCTTACCTGAGCTGCTCTCTTCACTTTGTTTTCCCAGTCTCGAGGGCAGCTGCAATTGTTTGGTTACCCCATTATGTGAACTAGATCCCAGATTTAATGGAATCCCAGTCGTAATCGCAGGTGGGGTTTTAATTTCTTCTGTTTCAATGCAGTGTTCCACATCAACACGGGCTCCAACTGAGCTCCCAAATGTCGCTATTGGTACTTTCCGTGGTCTTCCTCAACCCCGTTGTTGACCGTTAGGCGGTGCTTTGACTGGTGGTTTCTTTCTCGCCATGGATCTCACCGGAGCACGTGGACTGACGTGCACCGTCACGGCATCGAGAGAAACTTTTTAGAGAGAGAATTTTTTGTGTGGTTCTTTAATGTTTGTCGTGTACTTTTAGAAGTATCGATTTACCCATGCTTCGTCGTCAGTCACTCTTCAAAAAAAAAAGAAAAAAAAATGGACCCTACCCTCTCCAAACTCATTAAAAAAAGTGGATCCCACCCTCTCCAAACTCATGAAAAAAAGTGGACCCCATATTAAAAAAAAAAAAGTGCACCCCATATATTAAAAAATCAAACAATATTCATGTAATTCCCAAAATATCCCCATCAAGTCAATAATAGTGGATAACAAATGAAATTATTGCACAACAAAAAACATGGACCCCATATATTACTTTTCTTCAAAATATTTAATTGTTGTATTTGCTATTCCACCATGTCATTTTTTTGTTATGTTTACTAAAATAAATATACTTAAAATATATATATTTAAAAAATAAGATACAATTTAATTACTTTTTTTATTTTTATTCTTACTCTAATAAATGTGAAAAGAGATTAATATCAAATGAAGATAAAATAATGAATAAGGTAAATTAGTCAAATTATAATTCTAATTCACGTTTCCTTAAAAAACTATGCAAAAGACAACATGCCAAGTAAAATTAGCTAAACCGAGAATATTTACAAAAAATTAAAAAATAGCATTTCTTCGTTTAAATAGAAAATCAATTTCTATTTTGTTTCGTTTTAAATATGTAAAATTAAATTAATAATTTGAATTTGAATTATCCAAATCAAATTTTGATAAAAAATAATAAGTATTTTACACCTTTAAAGTAATCGAATTAAAATTGAAAGTATCAACTGATGCTTAAATATTGCAATTATTTTATCTCAAAGAGAGGAAAATAGTTTTCTTTTAAACAAGCCTTCTCTTTTAAAAAGTATTAATAAATTTTCATAGCAATCACGAATATAATAAAGTTTTAGATACGGAGCACAAACTACAATGTTATATTAATCGTATTTTGAACATAGTATATATATATATATATATATATATATTATCACTATTTAAACACAACTACATATACATAGATACACTATAATCCAAAGTATTGGGACCGTGCACAGCACGGGCATAGGCCATCTAGTTTTTATTTTTATTTTTTACTATTATTAAGAAGCACCGGTTGGTGCTCCTTTTTCGTCGTCCGTTGTGGACCCCCCCCCCCCCCCCCAAATAAAAAAAAATAATTTGGGCCCCATATTAAACATGCCCATAAAAAACAAATTGTAAAAAAAAAATGTGGGCCCCATACATATTAAACAACAACTAATATTAAAAAAAATTGTGGGCCCCATATTAAACACCATGCGTATTCGTAGCAAACACTAATATAATAAAGTTTTAAATACGGAGCACAAACTACAATGTTATATTAATCGTGTTTTGAACATAGTATCTCATATTGACAAAATCAAGCAATATATATATATATAAAAAAATGAATCCCATATTCGGTTGGTGCTCTTTTTTCGTCGTCCGTTGTGGACCCCCCCCCCCCCCCCCAAATAAAAAAAATTGGGCCCCATATTAAACAGGCCCATAAAAAAAAACAAATGTGGGCCCCATATATATTAAACAACAATTAATATTAAAAAAAATTATGGGCCCATATTAAACACCATGTGTAGTCGTAACAAACACTAATATAATAAAGTTTTAAATACGGAGCACAAACTACAATGTTATATTAATCGTGTTTTGAACATAGTATGCCATATTGACAAAATCAAGCAATATATATATAACAAAATGAATCTCATATTAAAAAAATAAACAATGTCAAAAAAAAAAGTGCAGACTTTGTATTCTTAGCAAATATTAATATAATAAAGTTTTAGATACGGAGCACAAATTACAATGTTATATCAATCGTGTTTTGAACATAGTATATATAAAAAAAAAATTGGGCCCCATATTAAACAGGCCCATTTAAAAAAAAATTGTAAAAAAAAAATTGTGGGCCCCATATATATTAAACAACAACTAATATTAAAATAAATGTGGCCCCATATTAAACACCATCCAGTATTAAAAACAAAAAGTGGAACCCACCACATCCAAACTCACGGGAAAAAAAAAGTGAACCCCATATTAACAAAATCAAGCAATATTAAAAAAAAAAGAAATTGTGGGCCCCATATTAAACACCGTGCGTATTCGTAGCAAACACTAATATAATAAAGTTTTAAATACGGAGCACAAACTACAATGTTATATTAATTGTGTTTTGAACATAGTATCCCATATTGACAAATCAAGCAATATATATAAAAAAAAATGAATCCCAAATTGTGGGCCCTATATTAAACACCATCCAGTATTAAAAAAAAAAGTGTAATCCACCACATCCAAACTCACGGGAAAAAAAGTGGACCCCATATTAACAAAATCAAGCAATATTGAAAAAAAAAAGTGAATCACATATCTAAAAAACAAACAATGTTAAAAAAAAAATGTGGGCCCATATTAAACACCATGCGTATTCGCAGCAAACACGAATATAATAAAGTTTTAAATACGGAGCGCAAACTACAATGTTATATTAATCGTGTTTTGAACATAGTATCCCATATTGACAAAATCAAGCAATATATATATACAAAAAAATGAATCCCATAATAAAAAAATAAACAATGTCAAAAAAAAAAAGTGCAGACTTTGTATTCTTAGCAAACACTAATATAATAAAGTTTTAGATACGGAGCACAAATTACAATATTATATCAATCGTGTTTTGAACATAGTATATATAAAAAAAACAAATTGGGCCCCATATTAAACAGGCCCATTAAAAAAATTGTAAAAAAAATAAATTGTGGGCCCCATATATATTAAACAACAACTAATATTAAAAAAATTGTGGGCCCCATATTAAACACCATCCAGTATTTAAAAAAAAAAGTGGAACCCACCACATCCAAACTCACGAGAAAAAAAAAGTGAACCCCACATTAACAAAATCAAGCAATATTAAAAAAAAAATAAAAAAAATTGTGGGCCCCATATTAAACACCATGCGTATTCGTAGCAAACACTAATATAATAAAGTTTTAAATACGGAGCACAAACTACAATGTTATATTAATCGTGTTTTGAACATAGTATCCCATATTGATAAAATCAAGCAATATATATATAAAAAAATGAATCCCAAATTGTGGGCCCCATATTAAACACCATCCAGTATTAAAAAAAAAGTGGAACCCACCACATCCAAACTCACGGGAAAAAAAGTGGACCCCATATTAACAAAATCAAGCAATATTGAAAAAAAAAAAGTGAATCCCATATCTAAAAAATAAACAATGTTAAAAAAAAATATGGGCCCCATATTAAACACCATGCGTATTTGTAGCAAACACTAATATAATAAAGTTTTAAATACGGAGCAAAAACTACAATGTTATATTAATCGTGTTTTGAACATAGTATTCCATATTGACAAAATCAAGTTGGTATGTCCACTAAAATAAATATACTTAAAATATTTATATTTTAAAATAAGATAGAATTTAATGCAAAAGATAACATGACAAGTAAAATGAGCTAAACCGAGAATATTTACCAAAAATTAAAAAATAGTATTTCTTCGTTTAAATAGAAAATCAATTTCTACTTTGTTTCGTTTTAAACATGTAAAATTAATTTAATAATTTGAATTAGAATTATCCAAATCAAAATTTGATAAAAAATAATAAGTATTTTACTCCCATAAATTAATCGAATTAAAATTGAAAGTATGCTTAAATATTGCTATTGGTTTATCTCAAAGAGAGGAAAATAGTTTCCTTTTAAACAAGTCTTCTCTTTTAAAAAATATTAATAAATTTACCGATTTTGTATTCGTAGCAAACATTAATACAATAAAATTTTAGATACGGAGCACAAACTACAATGTTATATTAATCATGTTTTAAACATAATATATACTATATATATATATATATATCACTATTTAAAGACAACTACATACACATAAATGTACTATAATCTAAAGTGTTGGGCCCGTGCACAGCACGGGCATAGGCCGTCTAGTACTATATAGAAAGCACCAGTTGGTGCCCCTTTTCGTCGTCCACCCCAGGTGTATTACCGTAAGTGTGCACATGTCTCTTGGAGGACCACTGCTGTAAGAGTTGTACAATGAGCTATTGTAATTGCACTTTTTCCAACTGTATAGTTTTTATTAGGTGTCAGCTAGAAACCACTCCAAGTGGGTTTTATTGCACCGCACAAAATCATAGTATCTGGAAATATTCATTCAACCTAGACAATTCCGTCAGACTTCCAGAAAATACTCTCCACTTCTCTTCATCTTCTCAATTGGTTGTTACAAGTTGATACGCCCAAATTACACCTTTAATATCAGGAGTAAGCGGTCGTTGTCAAATATAGAACCCAACAAGGTTGGGGTCGAATCCCACAGAGAATACGATGAAGAAGAATACTTAATAAGTGTAACACCCGACTGTTAGTCTATATTTTCAGGGGAAGGGTAATATAATAAAAGTTTGATTGTAGTTTGTTCATTAAAAACTGAGAATGGTTATAGAATGTAAACAATTGGTAAATGGGGCTAAGGTTGTGGTTAAAATGGAGAGTAATACGATTGGGTATCAATTCAACTTATTTATATGCCTAGGTGCGTTAAGCCAAGGGTTACGTGATTCTTGCCAAAAGTTTTCTAACCAAATCAGCAAATTTCATCCTAGGCTTTTCCAAGCCCTAGAATGTTTCCTTTAACAGAACTCCCATGTAGCCTCAACTAACTTTCCTATTCCTAGCTCAAGCTATTAGATGGATTTAATGACCCAAATTGTTGCTATTAACTCTTTTCCTAACCTCTACTTTCTTTTCCAAGCAAAGTAATGGTATTAAGGCACAAGTAATGTTGTACACTATCACAAGACATTAATGCTTGAAGAGCTAATAGAAAACACCACTAGCATATAAATGTAGTATGAATATGAAACCCAATCACATAACTAACACATTTGATCCCACAACCTTAGTTGGAGGATTAGCTACTGATATTCATTAAAGATAAAACAATCAAGTACAATGTATGCATAAATCTTACAGAGGTGTTGGATGGAGAAGATAACAAAAGCCAAAAGAATCTCTTAAATACTTCACCCACCAACAATAAATGAACTCCACAAGAGTTTATGCTAAAAACTGCAGAATAATGTTTTCTGGTGTCATAACATGCGATTCGCATGTCATACATGCGAATCGCATGTGTCGTCGCATGTCATGACAGAGAACAAAAAAAAAAAAAAAAAAAACGAGATTAATTAAATCAACAAAGACCCACTTCAATAGCAATAAGAATCATTCAATACATAAGCATAACAAGAGTTTCAAACCAAACTTTAATCAAGAATATTTTCACAATTAAGATTCAAGTAATGGAATAAATACTACACACTTAGATATGCAATACAAAACAAGGAATTGAAGAAAGGATTAAGAAATATCTCATTGAAGTGCTTCCAATCTTCTCCTCCAATGTTGTAGAAAAACCCTAGCCTCCAAAACTTGCAAAATGACCAAAGATGATAATGTTTTGCCCTAAGCCTCTCTTTTGTAGCTCCTCTAATTCTTCCAAGTTCAAAAGAATGTCAAAATCTTCCCCCATATTTCTGTTTTTGCAATTCTGCCCGTTTTTGCAAAACTGTCCACTTTTGACAGTTTTGCAAATCTGTCCCATTTTTGCAAAACTGTCCAGTTTTGACAGATTTGCAAAAATGTCCAGTTTGACCTCTTTTTGACTTTCTTTTCACTTGGTTTCTTCCGATCACTCATTTCAGCTACTTGGCTTGTTTTGCTCTATTTTGTTCCATTTTGGTCAATTTTGATCCATTTTGCTCTTTTATGCTCTCCGGACATCTTTTCCTACAAAACAACATAAAAACACAAAAAGTAACAACAAAAGTGCTTAAAGAGTCGCAAAAACTTAAGGAATTAGCATCGAATATCGCGTAATTTCACGACTCATCAACACCCCCAACTTAAAGTCTTTGCTTGTCCTCAAGTAAATCAAAACAAAAATCTCAATAAGGAACCACTTTAAGCACAAAAACATGACTTTGGTTGGTACCAACAATTAGGCTACAAGCATGTGAAGCTTCAACCAAATAACTCCCTCATTCAAAATACAATTTCAAGAATGCAATAGAGATATAAAACTATCAAGCAACAACACTCAAGTCTCAATAAGTGACTCAAAACCACTAGTTTACTAGATATGCTCAGTTGACTCAACTTTGAATTTTTCAACATCACCAATCTATCGTAATCCATATGCCCTCACAAGAAAGAAAGTCCCAAAATCACTGTATTCACAACAACAACACAAGGGACAATTACACAAAGTCACTCACACTCAACAAAAAAAAATTCTAGTGCTAACAAATATCACACCACAAGCTTGCCCTTATTTTCAATCATCACTAACTCAAGAACATTTAGTTGGAGATCACATAGGAACTTTTTAAGCTTGTAATGTAGGCTTAGGGAAGGGTAGGATAAGTATTTGGGATACAAGTGACTACGCCCTCCTTGAACACTACACAAAACCTTTCGTCCACTTTCCTCTTCATTTCAAAATAACACTCCTTCTTTTGCATACTAGTTTCCCCAATTATTCCAACTTCCTTTATAAAGTTCCAAAATATAATGTGCTAGCACATGCCACCCCCAACTATAAATGTTGCAGTGTCCTCGCTGCACATAATCAAAACAAAACATAAAAATAGAAAAGGAAATTTTTTTTTTTTTTTTTTTGCTGGCACCACCTGCGACCACACATGCGAATCGCAGGTCTGACCTGCGAGTCGCAGGTGATGTCAACTGCATTTTTTTTTTTTTTTTTACAAAGATACATTTTTTTTTGCACAAAAAGTTTGCAACCTTTTTGTATTTTTCAAATTTTTCTTCTTTTCTTTTGACTTTTTCACAACACCAACCTTCACTACTCTCAAGCAACACTAACACCCCCAACTTAGGCTTTTGGCCTCAAATTCACAATTTCATGTTCAAGGAGGGAAACGTTCAAAAGAGAGACTTTTCATCAAACATGGTAAAGGCTTGTAATGTGGCAATCAAAGAAAAGGTCATAAGCTCAAATGGGGTTACTAGTGATATTATTTATGCAATGGTAGGCTAGAAAGGCTAAAGAGGCTTTTTCAAACATCACAAAGATAGCCCAAGGTCATCTCTCCAACCAATATGATCAAAATTAATATTGAAAGACTAACCGGGCAAATTCTAGATGATAAAAGTAAACACAAGATTTATTCAACAAACACTCACACACATGACATATGAACTAGTCAAGATGGATCAATTTCACTTCCCAAGCAAGAACAACTAGTGCAATATCTCATAATCCAAAGTAAACACAACCAGCAGGTAAAGAGTCACCAAATGAGCCACAAAGTTGTCATAAAGATCATTCTTTCCTATGCACCTTGTTTTTTTTAACTTTCACAAAACAATTTGGAGGGGTATTCGCATTTCAATTTCACATGCAAGAGACTAACTCTATTACTACCAAACAAGCCAAGAGTTTTCACATTTTTCCTCAAAGAAAATAAAATAACAAGAGTGACTAATCCACAATATGGCAAAAGAACAAAATTTTCAAAAATTTTGAGCAAGTTTCAAAATATAATGTGCTACCGTGTGCCACCCCCAACTATAAACATTGCAGTGTCCTCGCTGCACATAATCGAAACAAAACATAAAAATAGAAAAGGAAAAAAAAAATTGGCATGACATGCGACCACACATGCGAGTCGCATGTGATGTCACCAGGAAAAAGTTTTTTTTTTTTTTTTTGTTTGTTCTCTGTCATGACATGCGACGACACATGCGATTCGCATGTATGACATGCGAATCGCATGTTATGACACCAGAAAACATTATTCTGCAGTTTTTACTGGTTTTGGGGGCTGTCCGGGTATCCGATATGCTCAAAATAACTCCAAAAATTCTGAAACTTTGCAGATTAGTCAAAAACCATAAACTAAACTATTCTAAAAAATAAAATTTCAAAAACGATTAAAAACATTTAAAACGATGGGTTACCTCCCACCAAGCGCTTGATTTAACGTCGCGGCGCGACAGTTACCTTTACCACTTTTCCTTCCATTTGGAAGATATGAATTTGCGCCCCAACTTTGAATCAAGATTCCGATGATGCTCGTGAGGCGGTGGTAGGAAAGAAAAGAGGCCAACTCTCGGGTGTCGCATTTTGCACTTCTTGGCCCGTAAGTGAGGCATGCCATTTTGTCTTCTTGGCATAGCAAACTTCAAAATGAAAACGCTTTGATCTTCATCTCCAAAATTCTCCATAGGCTCAGTTAGTTCAACTTCCATATCATCAACCAAGCACAATGTTGAAAAATGGCTAGAATGAGGTCCAACGCGCTCAAATTCTAAATTTGCATGAGTTTTGACATCCTCACCAAAAAATGAACTAGAGTCTTCAAAAATTATATTATGAACTCTTTTATGCAATTCTAGTATCATTTCTTCAACTTCGGCATCATTCACTAATTTTGGGTTGGTAGGTTGGCAATTCGCCATTAGCTCATCAAAATCAATCTTGACCTCTTCTTCATTGGAAACCAACTCAAAACTACAATCCATGACCCTTTGATATTGAGCATCACATGCCTCAATCTTTGCATTCAATTCGGCCTCCAATTTTTGGATAGTAATTTCAAGTAGCTCCACTTCTTGACTTTGCTCAACATGCATTTTCAGAAATTCTTCCATCATCCGTGAAATGCCTTCACGGTGATTTCCATAGGCTTCAAGTTGTTGAGCTTGATTCATTAGCCAATCTTGGCTCAAAAGTTCCATTTTGTCAAGATTTTCTTCATTGTGAGAGTCGTCCAACTCTTGTAAAAATCCATCCATGGTGAGATATACCTTTTGGATAGTTTCATCATCTCCATGTTAACCTTCTTCCCACAATCTGGTCAAGACTTGCCCATAGTTTTTGTTCCTCCCCATTATGCTTTTCAAAATTTCCTCAACTTCTTCTTTTTGAGAATTGGAGATTTCTTCTTCAAGATTTTGTTGTTCTTCTTCAAGTTGAACCACTTCTTCAATTTCACAACTTTCGTTGTGGTCACACGAATTTTCGGGCTCATCTTGTAAACTTGAAATCTCTTCTTCAACCATTTCATTTTGAGGAGTTGACACTTCCATGACAATTGAGGAATTGACATCCTCAAATGAATCATTCATTCTTTTCATGGCTTCTCCATTTTCTAAAACGGATTGTTGGAGGAGATTTCGCTCTTCCTCCATTTTAGCTTCTCAATCTAAGTATGTTTGGAGCATTGCCATGATGCCTTCATATCCGGCACTTTGTCCTTCACTTGTCATGTTGTTGTCCCTGTCAAACTCAAAAGCACAGCTAGCATTTTCGTTAGAACAACTTGGGGGAGGGGAAGCAAAATAATTAGGACAATCACCCCAATGTCCACCTTGACCACCACATATATTACAAATACTCTCATCATAGGATTGAGACGGTGCACACATCTCTCTCCCGGGAGCATATTCACAATCTTGCCAAAAGTGGGGTCCTTCACAATATGCACATGGGTCATCAAAATATGGATTGCAACCATCAAACCCATTTTCGTTTTCATTCCAAGATGCCATGTTTTTTTTTTTATATAAAAATAAAAACAAGCAAAGAAAACAACTACACTAATATTTACGAATTTGGACCAAAGCAAGCAAGCTTAAATCCCAAACTAACCTAAATACGCCAAATTGTTCCCCGGAAACGGCGCCATTTTTTATAATGTCCAAATACACTCCTCAAAGAGAAAGTGTACACGGTCGTATGCAATATATTTACCCAACTATGAGTCGGGGTCGATCCCACAGGGAACAATATGCTAGGCAATTAAGAAAGTAGGGAATTTTCACCAACTAAGCTAAAGCCAAACGATAAATGGTATTTTGGTTTTTGTTTGAGAAAATTATAACTAATGCAAAAATGTGAACTAACCTAGAAAGCAAGTAAAATGATCAATGGCCACAAGCATGGATAATAGGAGATTACACTCAAGTAACGATCCAATGTATTTCACGATTTTACAACTAAGAACGGGTTTATGTCAATAGATAATGATTTCTAAAATTTCATTGAAAGTCTTCCAACCAAATCAATGAATTTCACTCTAAGCTTTTCCAAGCCTTAGAGTGTGATGTTAGGTACAATCAATTTAACCTCAAGTAACTATCCTCTTCCGAGCTCAAGTTATTAGATGAGTTTAATGACCCAAGTTCTTGTTAATTAATCTTTCCCAACCTAGATTTCCTCTTCCAAGCTCAATCTAAGTAAATGGGTGAGTCCTAGGGCTAGCTAATCCCTTTGGAAACATTCAAGAACGAGATTAATTAAATCAACAAAGACTCACTTCAATAGCAATAAGAATCATTCAATACATAAGCATAACAAGAGTTTCAAACCAAACTTTAATCAAGAATATTTTCACAATTAAGATTCAAGTAATGGAATAAATACTACACACTTAGATATGCAATACAAAACAAGGAATTGAAGAAAGGATTAAGAAATATCTCATTGAAGTGCTTCCAATCTTCTCCTTCAATGTTGTAGAAAAACCCTAGCCTCCAAAACTTGCAAAATGACCAAAGATGATAATGTTTTGCCCTAAGCCTCTCTTTTGTAGCTCCTCTAATTCTTCCAAGTTCAAAAGAATGTCAAAATCTGCCCCCATATTTCTGTTTTTGCAATTCTGCCCGTTTTTGCAAAACTGTCCAGTTTCGACAGTTTTGCAAAAATGTCCAGTTTGACCTCTTTTTGACTTTCTTTTCACTTGGTTTCTTCCGATCACTCATTTCAGCTACTTGGCTTGTTTTGCTCTATTTTGTTCCATTTTGGTCAATTTTGATCAATTTTGCTCTTTTATGCTCTCCGGGCATCTTTTCCTACAAAACAACATAAAAACACAAAAAGTAACAACAAAAGTGCTTAAAGAGTCGCAAAAACTTAAGGAATTAGCATCGAATATCGCGTAATTTCACGACTCATCACAAGTTCAGGTATTCCTCTCTTTAGTCTTTGCCTAATCTTCAGTTTCTTTTTTTTCATCATCTTCTGAACTTTCTTTCCCTTTTCAAAATTTCTTCAAAATTTCCATTTTCTTAGCTAAATTTCGTGGTTGTTGAAGGAAAGATGAAACTTTTAGTTTATAATTTTCGTCAAACTCCAACTTCTTTCTGAATCTTACCAATGTCGAGGGAAAGATTGAAACTTTTAGTTGAAAATTGGAAAAAAAAAATACAGAGGAGAAGGATTCTTTTACAGTTTTTCCTCTCAATTATGACCATTACGTGTTCGTGTGCTTGTGCAGCATCAAGTGTGCCCTTACCTGGTTTTCCTTTTCTCTTTTTATTTAGGTATACATATTGTACGCTTGCCTGAGCTGTTTTTGTTTCTGATCTCCGCCGGTAGAACTTAACTAACGTGCTATATATGCATATTGACCAATGTTAACATGTAAATATGTATTCATATTCGTCAATGCTAAACATGTAATTAGTAATGCTTAACATAAAACATGAAACTCAAATTTTACTTTAGTGTTTTCCAGGCCTTATTCCTTAAATAAATAATCGGAGAATAGCTGTAGAACTGTCGAATATGAATCATAAAAATGATCAAACTCTTGAAAAAATACAGGCTGACAAAAGGGCTACGAGATGTGAATCATATAGACTGGAGCACCTGACAAAAAAGGACACACTTTTAACACGATAACGGGCAAGCAACGTCGAATTTGGAACGTGGCGTCTTTGGATAGTTCAGTTAACGTTTAATCATCTAATGCTTCGTCCTATGATTCTGCCAATTTTTATATCAAGAGAAGTTCTCTCTGCTTCTCACAAACAGATTCAACATTAGGTACAAAGCATTAGTTGTATAGTAGGGAGCCATGAGTAATTATAAAATCAATATTTGCTTAAAATATTCTATTAGGAACAGTATTAGTTGCCTCTTTTCCAAGTTAATATCTTCTTATATTGAAGTACTAATGTGCAGGGTACAATTTCAGAGAATTTTGTTACTTGAGTAATACACACAACTAACTTCTGCAACGAGCTGAATTTAGGTAGATGAATCTCTTTGTTCACAATTGTACATTTAATGTTCTTCCCTGCTACATTGCCTTCATTATAATTTACCTCGATAAATTGTTTCTCTTTACATGTTGGAAATTAATTGCTGATTGTTCTCCTTACTTCCCATTGATAGGTTCTATCTGGAATGATTTTGGCTTTATTACTCAGTCTTTGGATATTATGAGCGTTTTGAAGTTGTCATTTTAATGAATATGTAAGGTTATATTTGTCTCTAGAAATTCTCTTGAATTGTTTGTGCTTGAACCTAATAAGGAGCCACAAGATGATAAGGAGAAAGAAGATGATAAAGTTATACTCCCTCGATCCCACTGTATGTGAGACGATTCGGAGCACGAGGGTCAAAGTATCTAATTTTCGGTGTGAATTTGGACATAGAACCTTAAAAAATTTTGATTTTTTTTACATATTTAAATGATACATAAAAAAGTAAAAGGTGTGACGATATTAGCATACAATTTTAACAAAACTATTTTATATGCCATGTATACATTAAGTAATGTCAATATCACTAAAGGAGTATTAGTCGAATGTTATGGCCAGTAGTTTGGCATGTCGCCTGTCGGATATTTCGTACAAGTCTTTTGCTTTAACATTTTTTAGTAATACTTTTCCTCCCTTTAGTGTCAAATTATCCGAATTTATTTAGATGTGAGTATTCACAGTTTGTACACTAAATCAATAGTGTTAAAAGTTAAAGAGTCATCTAATGTGTTTCTCACTCTTAAGTTTCTTATATTTCTCATATCAACCAAACTATGTACATCTTTATGATCACATTTATGTACAACAGAATTTTTTAATAGTGCTACTTTTCATAGGTACGAGGAAAGCCTATCAAATTGCGGGTTCATAGAAAATTAGAAAAGGATAATTACTGTCTCAAATAATTGCTTCCAGGTCCATCTTTTGACTTTGGTATTTGCCTTTTCCAGTGTTCATTCAAGTTGGGAAGTTGGATGCTAAAGCAGTTCGTCCTCTGTTTATCATCTTTATATATTGTAGACTACAAAACTTGAATGGATTATAATATTGTCTGGTATCTTTGTTTTTGCTTTTTGCCTATGCTAGGTGTTTTTTGGGTTCACTGGTGTTTCATAAAGAATTGCTTTCATGTGCAGATTACGTGATTTAGCTAAGTCTGATGTGAAAGTATTCACTCAAATAAACTAAAGGAATCAATAACAAGGTACATAGTGAATAAATACAAAGATGATTGTCGCTCAAATCGATTAAGTCAGTGAGGACTTCTACCTTTCGGACCTCCAAGGGACAAGATCAACAATTATAATATCTGGATTGCTTATTTATTTGCTTATATATAGTGTATTGTTAATTGCACGCGTCTTCATTCTTTATCTTTTGTTATTTAATTCTGCAGATGCTGGAGTTGAGCAAGTCAATCTGGCAATCAAATTCTATTCTTAGTGTATGCCAAATTTGATTATGTCTCTTAAGGCATTTAGTCAAGAATTCTTTAGAGAAGGTATGTAACCTCTTCTTTGAGTGCATAATGTTGATGAGAAATAAAAAGGAATATCGAAAATTCGAGTGGCTGAAGCTGAAGCAGATACTTTCGAAGTTAGTGATTCGATCTTTTGATAATCGATTTTTTGAAAACTTTCAGCTATCAAGGAGACGAAAAACTATGTGAAGTAAAAGAGTAAACGGTCGGAGATGCCCTTGTAGATGACCTACCCAGCTTTGGAAGGACATGGGTGGATAATTATCACCGGATTTGATCCAAAAAACACAGGGCGTAGTTACCTTATTCTTTTGAGAAGGTAAAACAAAAAATCTTGGTATTCAATTACTAATGATGCATAAGCTCATAGGTCAGTGAAGTATATAACCATCAATTTTCACGATTGTTTGCTAAATGCACATAATTGTATTTTTACCTTCAGATATTATTGATTATAGTTTGTGCATCTATAAACTACCTATCAAACCAAAAAAAGGATTGTTTCTAAACTACATTTCTAATTAGATTTTTGAAGGCAACATTCTTGATCGTGCTTCACCAAATTTATAGGAAATTGACTGGTTATAGTGACATATTTATTCTTCAGGCGTTCTTCTACTGGAGATTCTGATGACAAGAAACTGACTGGTTATAGTGACATATTTATTCTTCAAGGGTTCTTCTACTGGAGATTCTGATGACAAGAAGATCAGTGAGGAGCAAATGGAAAGCTATTGCTTGGTTGATTATCAAAAATCGATGTTGAGAGCTACTGTCACTTTATTGAAAATGTTAATCTAATTGTAAGTTTTTTGTTTGCTTGTTCTGTAATGCCAACATGACGGGTAACAAAGACAAAAAGGTTGAGAGTAATGCATGTTTCACGTAGTCATATGAGAGTATACCTCCAGCTAAAGAATATAGTGACTTTTCGTCTTTCTGTGTGAATGGTATGCCTGCTTTGGCATCTCATTTGAGATTTGTTCATTTTTAGCAGATAGCACATATGTTCAAGAGCTTGAAATGTACCTACTGTATATTTTTAAGAATCCTAGGGTCTTTGCCCTCACTAAGGAGATAAAAGATTCTTTCGACTTTACATTGATAGCTTTTTTTAATTATTTATGGAAGGCTACAATCAGTCTCACATATTGTGTTGAAGAACCTTTTGAAAGGATTGATTAACAAAAACAAGTCGGGCATATATGCCCGTGCAACAAACAAGTCGGGCCTGTGCCCGTGCGTTTACTATATTAGAAGCATGAGTTGGGGGTGGTTTGGTCGTCCACCCCAACTCATGCAAAAAAAAAAAAAAGTGAATCTCATATTAAAAAAATCAAGCAATATAATTTATTTTTTTAAAAGTGGATCTCATATTAAAAAACAATCAATGTCAAAAAAAATGTGCATCTCATATAAAAAATCAAATAATATTCATGTAATTCTCAAAGTATTTCCATTATGTCAATAATGGTGGATTCATTGTCACATGTGTATCAACCCATTAGTGGGAGCAAATGAAATTATTATACAGCAAAAAATATGGACTTTATATTATTGCCTTTTTTTGAAGGTTAAGTAGCCAAATCATACAATTTCCTTTCTTTTCTTATATTAGCCAGAGATTTAATCTAGATATTTAACTGTTGTATTTGCTATTCCGTCATGTTATTTATTTTTTATGTTTACTAAATAAATATACTTAAAATATTTATATTTTAAAATAAGATAGAATTTAATTACTTTTTCATTTTTGTTCTTACTCTAATAAATGCGAAAATAAATTAATGTCGTAAAAGAAAAAATAATATTAAATGGAGATCAAATAATGAATAAGATAAATTAGTCAAATCATAATTTTAATTGTCGTTTCCTTAAAAACAATGTTATATTAATCGTGTTTTGAACATATTATATATATATATATATACATAAAAACAGTGCAAACTTATGTATGTTTATTAGCAATATAAAATATATATATTATCACTATCCAAACAGAACTACATACATATAAATATACTATAATCCAAAGTGTTGGACGCATGGCCGTCCGGTACAAATAAGAAGAAGTACAATTTGTTGTGAAATCTTTGTGTTTTCGTTGGCATGGTTATGATTGTTTTGTCCCTATTATAGGAATTGCTGTTTCAATTATTTACTTTCTTTTAAAAAAAAAAAACAATTGCTATTTTTTTGATGTAACACGTTGGAGTTTGGACCACGACTTGACAGATCCAGGCTGGTGCCTTTGCGGGGATCGATTATTTTCGTTGGCCATAGTTTCAGAAATTTGAGGAAAGTTTTTCCAGTGTTCTGCGAGTTCAGAATTAAAATGCCCCTAAAAAAATCATTTTGAATTAAAATATTCTAATAAAAAAAATGTTACAAAAGTATCTTTAGCGCAGTAATTTATTGTGCTAAAGCAGTTCACGGAGACGGAGCCGTTAACTGCTTTAGCGTAATATTTTACTGCGTTATAGAAGTTGTTAAAAAAAATTCTATAATGCAGTAAAATACTGCGTTATAGAAACAGTACCAAAAAAAAAAATGGCCAACTTTATTTTTTGCAACACTTAGTGCTTTTTTCCATACTTTGACCAATTATTAGTCGTGTGTCAAGACTCCGAAACATCAATATTTTATATAGAACCTGATATTTTTTTTTTGCGTACAATAATGTAGGCTCAATACATTAAGGATACGTAAACGTTCGGATCGCCATTTTAGGGGTTGAAAAGGTTTCCGAAGTAAGTTTTATTTGTAAGCTTTAGGATTAAGTGTTTTATATACATAGGCGTCTATTTTTGTTTGAAGACTTGTTATCATTAGCTTAAGGTTTTTTTATTTTTAGGGTATAGATTTATTGAAAATAAAGTCGTTGCCAAAAGATTTTTAACTGCTTTAGCGCAGCAAAAGATCTTTTTTTTGTATAGCACAGTAAAATAGCGAGCACTAAAAAAAATTGGCAAACTTTTTTTTTTTTTTTTTTGCAACACTTAGTGTGTTTTTTCATACTTTGACCAACGATTAGTCGTGTGTCAAGACTCCGAAACATCAATATTTTATATAGAACCTGATATTTGTTTTGCGTACAACAATGTAGGCTCAATACATCAAGGATACGTATACGTTCGGATTGTCATTTTAGGGGTTGAAAAGGTGCCCGAAGTAAGTTTTGTTTGAAAAAACTTAGTGTTTGACTGTAAGGTTATTTTAGTCAACTTTATATGTCGAGAAAATTAGTCAGCTTTATTTTCAAAAATTGAAACCGCAGAAGTGAAATTGACATTCACAGCTACATTACCCCGGGATTTTTACGTTGAAATCTATTGCCCGCTTAGTCGTTCAATGCTAATTTTGATTATGTTGGTTGGAGAGATGATCTTGGGCTATCTTTGTGATTTTTGAAAAAGTCTCTTTAGCCTTTCCAGCCTACCATTGCATAAATAATATCACTAGTAACTCCATTTGAGCCTATGACCTTTTCTTTGATTGCCACATTACAAGCCTTTACCCTTTTTGATGAAAAGTCTCTCTTTTGAACCTTTACCTCCTTGAACATGAAATTGTGAATTTGAGGCTAAAAGCCTAAGTTGGGGGTGTTAGTGTTGCTTGAGAAGTGGTGAAAGTTAGTGTTGTGGAAAAGTCAAAAGAAAGGAAGAAAACTTAAAAAATACAAAAAGATTGCAAACTTTTTGTGCAAAAAAAAAAAAGAAAAAAAAATAGAAATCAAGAAAATGGTTGCACAAAAAGAAGTTGGAATAATTGGGGAAACTAGTATGCAAAGGAAGGAGTGATGTTTTGAAATGAAGAGGAAAGTGGACAAAAGGTATTGTGTAGTGTTCAAGGAGGGCGTAGTCACTTGTATCCCAAATACTTATCCTACCCTTCCCTAAGCCTACATTACAAGCTTAAAAAGTCCATATGTGATCTCTAACCAAATGTTCTTGAGTTAGTGATGATTGAAAATAAGGGCAAGCTTATGGTGTGATATTTGTTAGCACTAGAATTTCTTTGTTGAGTGTGAGTGACTCTGTGTATATGTCCCTAGTGTTGTTGTTGTTGTTGTGAATATAGTGATTTTGAGACTTTCTTTCTTGTGAGGGAATATGGATTACGATAGATTGGTGATGTTCAAAAATTTCAAGTTGAGTCAAATGAGCATATCTAGTAAGCTAGTGGTTTGAGTCACTTATTGAGGCTTGAGTGTTGTCGCTTGATTGTTTTGAAACTCCATTGCATTCTTGAAATTGTATTTTGAAATGAGGGAGCTATTTGGTTGAAGTTTCACATGCTTGTAGCCTAATTATTTGTACCAATCAAAGTCATGTTTTTGTGCTTAAAGTGGATCCTCATTGAGATTTTGGTTTTGATTTGCTTGAGGACAAGCAAAGACTTTAAGTTGGGGGTATTGATGTGCCGTGAAATTACTGGATATTCGATGCTAATTCCTTAAGCTTTTGTGACTCTTCAAGCACTTTTGTTGTTACTTTTCGTGTATTTATGTCGTTTTGCAGGATAAGATGTCCGGAGAGCATAACGGAGTAAAATGGAGCAAAAATGGCTTAAATGAACCAGAACATCACCTGCGAATCACATGTACTGCATGCGAGTCGCAGGTGCTGCAGCATCTATTGGCAGAGATGGCAAAAAAAAGCAAGACGGTGGTGCAGCACTTGCGAGCACCACATGCGAGTCGTATCTTATGTTGCAGATGCTGCACCACAGTTGATTGAAGATGCAGTACTTGCGAAGATTTGGTGCAACCTGTGACTCGCAAGTTGCACATGTGACACCAAGTGCGATTCGCATGTTGTGCACGCAGGGTATTTTTGTTCAGGTTTTGTTCTCGTTTTGGCACTTCTATAAATAGAATGATAGGGTTTGTAAAACTCATCTTTGGCCATTTTCATACAAGCTTGGAGGCTAGGGTTTCATCTACACCATTGGAGGAGAAGATTGGAGCACTTTAATGAGATATTTCTTAAACCTTTCTTCAATTCCTTGTTTTGTATTGAATATTTAAGTGTGTAGTATTTTCTTCTTCCACTTGAATCTTGTTTATGATATTATTCATTATCAAGTGTTGGATTAAATCTCTTGTTATGCTTAGGTATTGAATGATTTTTATTTCTAATGAAGTGGGTCTTTGTTTCTTTAATTAATCTCATTTTGAATGATTCTTAAGGGAGTAGCTAACCCTAAGACTTGCCCATTTACTTTGATTGAGCTCGGAAGAGGAAATCTAGGTTGGGAAAGATTAATTAACAAGAATTTGGGTCATTAAATCCATCTAATTACTTGAGCTAGGAATAGGAAAGTTACTTGAGATTCAATTGGTTGCGCTTAATATACTCTAAGGCTTGGAAAAACTTAGAGTGAAATTCATTGATTTGGTTGGAAGACTTTCAATGAGATTTTAGAAACCATTATCTATTAACATAAACCCGCTCTTAGTTGTAATATCATAAAATATATTGGATCGTTACTTAAGAGTTCCTTGTATCCAAGCTTGTGGCCATTGATCATTTTACCCGCTTTCTAGTTAGTTTTATCTTTGTTACTTGTTAGTTTCAAAACCAAAAAACCAAATATTGAAAAAGTGTTTGGCTTAGCTTAGTTGGTGATAATTCCTTACTTGTTTAAATCGCTTAGTATATTGTTCCCTGTGGGATCGATCCCGACGTTGGGTAAATTATATTGCGACGACCGTGTACACTTTCCCTTTGAGGAGTGAATTTGGACGTTATCACTTATTCCCATCAGGTATGTTTTTATATAGTGATCGTTTACAAATCAAAACTAAAATTACGAGAGAAACAAAATATATCAACAATTTAATCGAGGGTCGGATCTATATGTTTTTTCTTTTGAAAATTGAGTGAGTTCATCACATATGTAGTAACTTTTCCCTAAATGTTTGTATGTAACTTCAAATTCATTTTTCCATAGAAGTATTGACATCTTTATTTCATCAAACAATTTGGACTAAAATTTGATTAAGGTCCTAGACATGGGAGACAATAAAAGGATTAAAATCTGGAAGGTATGCGCACGTTGTTGAGAGTAACTTGTTACATATGAAAAGGCTTGTCAAACTTTGCTTTCATTGTATCTTATTCCTTTTGGTATCTTTTGTTTTGATGAGCAAACTTTTTTAGTTAGGTGCTAGTGACAGTTATTCCTGAAATGATGAGTTGGATTTGATATTCTCTTCAACGATAGTTTCATTTAAATAACTAAAGTAATAGTATATAAGAGAATAAACTTAAATAAGTACTACATGTAAAGAGTCTTTTCCAGCTATTGTAAAGTCTTCACCAGTAATTTCAGAATTGGGCTAATAGGTATTAAGATAAAATAGAGTGCTTTATTATATTGAATCCATATAGATATTTATCACACATGTCTACTTGAATATGCTTATATCTTAATACATAATTTTTGTAGTCGTACATCTTTGAATAATTTCAAGGTATATTTTTATGCTTGATTTTATTATTGTTATTGTTCTTGTTGTTCTTATTGTTATTATTGTTATTGTTATTGATATTGTTATTGTTATTGTTATTGTTATCGTTCTTATTGTTATTGCTGTTATTGTTATTGCTATTATTATTTTTCTATTTTTTTTACAATTAACTTTAGATTTATGTTTTGTTGCATATGTAACTAAGAATTCTGAAGTTTTCATAGATATGATATTTATAAATATCTCACAAACGCGAAATGAATATTTGATAAATAAACAAGCACAATGGAGAACCAAAATATGTAAAGGAGTTTTACCAAATTGTCAAGGTATATTTCCATGCTTGATTTAACTTTGTTATTGATATTACTATTTTGTTTTTGTTTATAATTAATATTACACACTAATCTATTGTCACAGATGTAACTAAGGAATCTGAAGTTTTTACGGATATGATATATATAAATACCCCATGAATGTGAAAAAGTATTTGAAAAATGAACAAGTACGACGAATAATCAAATTATGTAAAAGAGTTTTATCTAATCGCTCGTGCGGGGAATGACTGAATGTATTATGAATGTATAATAAATTTTTGTTTGTTCTCTCTTTGGAATACTAACTTATATGACTATTATGATTACATGTATACTTTTTCCTTATATAGAGCGCGATATATAAATTAGCATTTTCAAAAAGTTGTATTTATTTTTTCGGGACATGCAGTCTAATTTTATAAATAAGAAGAAAAAAGGTAAATGGAACACAATTGAACCATATGTGTTCTAGAATTCTGAATGCTTAAATTTCTATCATCATTTCTTTTAAAATTATAATGATAGCAAATTACTTTACCTTTCTCCACTTAAGAAAAATAACCTTTAAAAAAAAACATAGGTGGTTTGATCAAAAGAAAAAAGTGCTTCTGAATAGCAGTTAAAGTAATTTTTTTTTTTTGCTATCTAAAAAATGCTAAAATTTTTAGATTCTCCCTACAAGTATAATTTTATTTATTCTAGTAGGTACTTTGAAGTTTTATTATTTTGTGTTTTGTCAAATTATTTGAGAATCATTTTTGTTAGTATTAAAAAAAATTATGTTTGGCCATTTGTTTCTAAAAGTGCTTTCGTATTCCCAAAACTTGGCCAAATAAGTCATAAGTTAATTTGTAAGCTAAAAAAAAAAGTCAATATAAATTAATATTTGATTAAGTTAAGAACTAAGAGGAAATGTGTAATTAATTAATATATGTTGATAAGAACGTATATAAAAACATGTAAAGTGAGTTTCATATAAATACCAATGCATGCGAATAACTTTTTTCCTATTTGCTTTCTATAATATTTCACAATGCGTAGGAGGCAAAATTACAATTGTAATTTTATTTAAATAATTAGATTAATGTTCTCAAACAAACAAGATAATAATTATGTATTTGCCTTCTGTAATATCAATCACGGCGCGAATAAATATATTAGTATTTTTCAATAATAGAATATAAGAAAATTGAGAAGTGGGGTACAAGAGCTTTCCTTAAAGAAAGTAAATAAATTTTTAGATTCTCTCGATAAAGCCGACCAAAGAACCAGGTCAGGCCGTACACTGTCATAGACTTGTATAAGTTAAATTATCTCTCGATAAAGCCGACCAAAGAATTACTGACATATAATTTCTGATATATCAGATTACATAACCACCAATCTATGAAACGAGCATTAACATATCTCAAATGGAGTTTCCTTTCAACAACACCCCATTAGAAATCATAATAAGGGCTTTGGATGTAACGATGAAAATACTTACCCGCATCAGCTGTTTACACTAAACAATAATTAACTTTAGTAGTTACAAGGGTTGAGTGATAAAAGTTATATGAAAGAAATGTTTTGCATTCATTAGTTAGGTACAAATACTGCTTGCGGATTTAATATACAGAAGCTACTCAACGCAGAAAGCACAAATCAGAAGAAAAGGAAAGCACTGTAAAATTTTGATGTGTTAAGCAAAATACTCAAACAATATCTCATTGGGGAGAGTGGAATGAAACTGCCGAACTTTTCCATTGGAGTAATAATATGCCATGCCAGTAATTTGCCCAATTACAAGTAACTCACAAAAAATATTACGATACAAGTTCATCTACTAACTCACAACAGATATTACTATACAAGTTCATATACCTAATACATGCTTCAATAATTCCACCAGGTTATCCTCAATGTAACAACGAACCAATCGATGCTGGTAGAGGCAAAATTGTATTAACTCACGCAGTATTGTGTATAAGATTCTGATTACCTAGAGTTCAAGCCGCTTGATTTTGAGTGCGAGTTTGAGGAACGGTGAGAAAGTTTTGGCAATGAATCCATACTGTCGCTTGAACTTGGGGTAGAAACATCAGCTACGAACTCATCGAGTGTCTAGAGAAAAATGGGAAGAATCAAAAGTTTCAGCTTTACATTTTAATTAGTGCTTTAGCAAACCTACTCAAATAGAAAAAAGAGATAAGGGGAGGATTCCATGCAACAACAACAACAAGCCCAGTATAATCTCATCATGTGGGGTCTAGGGAAGGTAAAGTGTACGCAGACCTAACCCCCACCTTGAAAGATAGGGCGGCTGTTTCCGAAAGACCCTCGGCTCAAGAGAGGAAAAACAGGACAAAAGGTTAGATAGGACTAAGCATATCGAAAACAATAAGAAAGCAAGGAATAACAAAAGCGAGAAAGTCATGGTAGAACAGTTCGGAAAGAAAGGAGCATTACCTACTATAGATAACTAAAATAACCAAAGTACAACAGCCCAACAAATATAAGCAGCAATCCAATGCAGAAATCAAATGGCAATAAACAAATGAGCAAAACTACAATTACTATGGTGAAAGGATTAGCCACCTAGCCTTCTATCCTAATCTGAGTCCTCCACAACCTCTTATCTAAGGTCATGTCCTCGGTGAGCTGAAACTGTGTCATATCCTGTCTAATCACCTCTCTCCAATACTTCTTCGGCCTCCCTTTGCCTCTCCTGAAACCGTCCATAGCCAACCTCTCACACCTCCGCACTAGGGCATTTGTGTCTCTCCTCTTCACATGCTCAAACCATCTCAGCCTCGCTTCCCGCATCTTGTCTTCCACCGATGCCACTCCCACGTTGTCTCGGATATCTTCATTCCTAATTCTATCCCTCCTAGTGTGCCCACACATCCACCGCAACATTCGCATTTCCGCGACTTTCATCTTCTGAACGTGAAATTTCTTGACTGGCCAACACTCCGTCCCGTACAGTAAGGTCGATCTAACCACCACTTTGTAGAACTTGCCTTTAAGTTTTGGTGGCACTTTCTTATCACACAACACTCCGGAGGCGAGCCTCCATTTCATCCACCCTGCACCAATACGATGTGAACGTCGATATCCCCATCTCCCTGTATAATAGACCCAAGATACTTGAAATTTCCTTTCTTTTGAATGGCCTGGGTACCAAGCCTCACTTCCTCGTCAGCCTCACGCGGTAGGCCACTGAACTTGCACTCCAAGTATTCTGTCTTGGTCCTACTCAATCTAAATCCTTTAGACTCCAACGCCTGTCTCCAGCCCTCCAGCTTATCGTTAACTCCGTTGCAAGTCTCATCAATCAGGACTATGTCATCCGCGAACAACATACACCAAGGCACCTCACCTTGTATTTGTCGCGTTAATTCATCCATCACTAGGGCGAATAGAAACGGGCTAAGAGCTGATCCCTGATGCAACCCCATCATAACAGGGCTCCGAGTCTCCTCCTGCCGTCCTTACCCTGGTCTTAGCTCCATCATACATGTCCTTTATCGCTCTAATGTACACCACAGGTACACCTTTAGCCTCCAAGCATCTCCATAGGACCTCTCTTGGCACTTTGTCGTAGGTCTTTTCTAGGTCAATGAATACCATGTGCAAGTCCCCCTTCCGCTCCCTATACTGCTCCACCAATCTCCTTACAATATGAATGGCTTCTGTAGTCGAGTGCCCCGGCATGAATCCAAACTGGTTCTCTGAAATAGACACACCTCTCCTCACCCTCATTTCCACCACCCTTTCCCACATTTTCATAGTGTGACTTAGCAGCTTGATACCTCTATAGTTGTTGCAGCTTTGAATGTCACCCTTGTTCTTGTACACAGGAATCATTGTACTCCACCTCCATTCTTCCGGCATCTTCACTGTCTTGAAAATGACATTAAACAACCCAGTCAGCCACTCCAAGCCTACCCTGCCTGCATTCTTCCAAAATTCCCCAGGAATCTCGTCAGGTCTGGTCGCTCTTCCCCTGCGCATCCTACGAACAGCTCCCTTAACCTCCTCAACCTTTATACTCCTACAATATCCAAAGTTGCGACGCCTATCCGAGTGCTCCAAGTCTCCCAACACAATGTCTCTGTCCCCTCCTTTGTTCAAGAGTTCATGAAAGTATGACTGCCATCTC
Source organism: Lycium barbarum (assembly GCF_019175385.1). Lineage (NCBI taxonomy): Eukaryota > Viridiplantae > Streptophyta > Magnoliopsida > Solanales > Solanaceae > Lycium > Lycium barbarum. Next base: position 112,563,322 of record NC_083345.1, on the reverse strand, counting down.
TGTCTAATGTGAGATTCCTGTACCAACACTTGGCCATCCTCGTCCTTGATGCACTTCACTTGATCCAAGTCGTGTGCCTTCCTCTCTCTTGCCTTGGCGAGCTTGAATAGCTTTTTATCCCCACCTCTGTCCTCTAGTTCTGCATAAAGGCGTTCAAAGGAAGCCGTTTTAGCCGCCGAAACTACCAACTTCGCCTCCTTTCTCGCCATCTTATACTTTTCCCTGTTCTTCCGCTTCTCTTCATCATCCTTGCTATCTACCAACTTCACATATGCCTGCTTCTTTGCTTCTACCTTCCCTTGGACTTCTCCATTCCAGCACTTGAAATTTGAAGCCAATATCACAATACTATGTACAATAAGAGGTAGCTAGTAGGGCTGCAGTAAAATCTGGTTTCTTGGTATCATATGTGCACATGCCACATCAAAAATAATCTTAACCTACACTAACTGTTTGTATATCCTTCAAAAGGAAAACAAGTCACTCTTGCAACTTCTGTGGACCGAAACATGAGTAAAACTGATTTCTAGTTAAAAAAGCAGTCAAGTTTAATCTTGCAACCATACAATCTTTTGAACTAACCTCGACAGCTTGTCGCAGAGCATGACACATTTCTGCAGTCATCCTCCTTTGAGTCACAACTTCATCCTGCTCTCGCAACAAATCTTCAAATAGGTTCTCCCTGTGGGTGACTCAAGGAGAGGCAGCGAAATGATCATTCATGGTTTATAACTCAAAGTGTGCTGTAAACAAGGTAATTCTACATTATCTATGACTTAACAGCCTTCTAATCCTATTTTGCTTAGGAGAATCCCCCAAAAGAGGGAGAGGGAAAGGTCGACAAGCTGTGCCTCATGAAAGAACTGGTTCGACTGTCCATATTAGTCAACTATCTAACTTAAACTTTCTACCATTTTTCTTTCTAAAAAGATATAAATATCAAGATAACTGGAATCAAATAATGCAAAAATCTTAACAAAATGTAGACAAAGAGAGATTGCTCGAACCAATCAATAAAAAAAATTAAGATGGAAACCTAAGACAACAACCAGAAGCATAATTGACCCAGGTGATAGGAACTCTAACCATCCGATTAGGAACAAGCACAAGCTGAGAATGAGTTGTCTTCTTATGAGGAGGTACTCCTAATTCAAGTAAGACTATATTTTCAGATTCTTTAGCATACAGGTTACAAGTTTAGCGAGGACGTCAAATCAATCTACGTGGGATCTATAAGATCCAAAAACCAAATAACTTGAAAAATAAACACTGTCCCGATGAGCATACCGGTACAATTTCTCTATGAACGTGCCAAGAAGGTTTCTCTTCGCATGATTGACCTGGAGAAAATCAGCAGTGAGTGATACCAAAGGGCAAAAACTTGCTAAGTGCTATACACAGTGCAAAAGAAAAACATAAACAGATATATAAATAAAATTGGCTACATAATACATATCCAAAGAGTTGAACAGAGGGGAAAATACCAGATAATGCATGATAGCTTTTGGAACCAAATCCTGAATATTTCTCCTCACAATATCATAGTAAGATGTTATGAGTAGTTTTGTCACTATAATCTCCACTTGATACTCTGTGTCAGTCTCTCCAGGTCTCAAGACCAACGGTGGCTAAAAAGAGAAAGGGAGAGAATCAATCACAAATATAAAATATTTCATTGCCATGTCTACTGTTCCTCTGCTTTATGATATGTACTTGATTAGTATGCACTTACATTTTTCAATTGTATAACAGGGGGTGCCTGATCAAAATCATGCACCACTTCAGCAGCATGCCTCTTAGATGAATTCCCTACCGATGATCCTCGACTTGCGAATAGGGAAGCAACGGCAGGAACGCCCCATGTTCTTGTGGATGAGGTACCTAAGAAAATTTTTGTAGCAGCTTCACATGTTACTAATTACTATTATAAAAGAAGAGGTGAAAAGCATTCACTTGCGTTTAAATAAACAAGTATTTTAAGCCCAAGATCTTGGAAAAGATCCTAGTCTCTGAATTTATTTCATAAGATAAATAATTTTATTAATGGCGCAGAAACCCCCGTGTAAAAGCCTTATACCAAAAACTAGAGAACCTACACCAAACTATGGTTCTCTCAAAAGAAACTCAATCTTCCATACAAACAGCAACCTAATGGGTACGCCACCAAAAAGAAATTAGAAACAAGAGATTATTTTGTAACTTTACAAAACCATGGTCAACCCCTTTGAAGGCTATCCTATTTTGCTCCTTGCACATAACCCATATAATGGCTAATGGAACAACTTTCCGTGCTCTCAGACTTCTCTTTCCCCTCCTGAAGGGGAAGGGAAACAATTGTGCCTTTCTAGGCTTATTTTCAACCTTACAATACAAAGTAAGAAGTCTTACCAAGAAATATATGCGAGCTTTACAGTCTCATGCCATCAAAAAAGCAGTTAATTCTCCCTGTCGTCTTCAATTATTATAACCCTTAATTATCTCCACTTATGAAATCAAACGGACTCCTATAGGTTTATTTTCTTTTATTAAATAGAATATAAGCAAGAAGACGGATCTTTGACATCCGCATTCATTCTTCCAAATCCTCAACTTTGGAACATGGTTCAGTTAACTTTTGATTAATTACAAAGTCAACCCAAGATGTTATAATGGGTTGCAGGTAAGTGGGTTAAAGGAGCGTCTAGGTTGAGAGTAGGATCTTGGAACATTGGAACGTTAACGGGGAAGTCCATAGAGCTAGTTAAGATTCTTCAGAAGAGGAAGATTAATATAGCTTGTATCCAAGAGACCAAATGGGTAGGTCCTAAAGCTAAGGAGGCAGACGGGTATAAGTTGTGGTTCTCTGGTAGGTCAAAGTATAGAAATGGGGTGGGCATTTTAGTAGATAGTGAATTAAGGGATCAGGTGGTAGAGGTTAGGAGAGTCATTGATAGGATGATGTCGATTAAGGTGGTCGTTGAAGGACTCACTTTGAACATTATTAGTGTATATGCGCCGCAAGCGGGCTTAGGCGACGAGGAGAAGAGGCGCTTTTGGGAGGATTTGGACGAATTAGTGGGAGGCATACCGCCTACTGAGAAGCTATTCGTGGGAGGTGATTTCAATGGACACATCGGACCTATTTCGGGAGGTTATGATGATGTGCATGGAGGCTTTGGCTTCGGGGACAGGAATGGAGGAGGAGTCTCACTTTTGGATTTTGCAAGAGCTTTTGGATTGGTGATAGCCAATTCGAGTTTCCCAAAGAAGGAGGAACACTTGGTAACCTTTCGTAGTTCGGTGGCTAAGACTCAAATTGACTTTTTACTCCTTAGGAAGGATGATAAAGGTCTGTGCAAGGATTGTAAGGTCATCCCGAGCGAATATCTTACAACCCGACATAAGCTCTTGGTGATGGATTTAGCGATCAAGATGACGAGGAAGAAGAGAGTCGTGGAGGACCGACCTAGGATCAGATGGGGGAGTTTGACCACTATTAGTGCCCTGGAGATGGGAGAGAAATTGAAGGATATGGGGGCCTGGGATAGTAGTGGGGATGCGACCAGTATGTGGGATAAGACGGCTAGTTGCATTAGGGTGGTAGCAAGGGAAGTGTTGGGGGTCTCGACAGGTAGTCGTGGTCAGCATCGAGGGGACTGGTGGTGGAATGGAGAAGTTCAAGGGAAGGTGGAAGCAAAGAAGGTGGCGTATGCGAAGTTGATAGAAAGCAAGGATGAGGTGGAGAAGTGGACGAATACAGAACTTTATAAGATGGCGAGGAAAGAGGCGAAGTTGGCGGTTTCGACGGCAAAAACGGCAGCTTTTGAACGCATGTATGCTGACCTAGAAGAGAAAGGAAGGGAACAAAAATTGTTCAGGCTATAGCCAAGGCAAGGGAGAGAAAGGCACATGATGTGGATCAAGTAAAATGCATCAAGGACGAGCATGGCAAAGTATTGCTAGAGGAAACTGTCATTAGACGGAGATGGCAGTCATACTTCTCCAAACTCTTGAATGAAGAAGGGGACAGAGACATTGTGTTGGGTGATTTAGAACATACAGAAAGGCGTCGCGACTTTGGCTATTGCAGGAGTATTAATGTTGACGAGGTTAAGGGTGCTGTTCGTAGGATGCGCAGGGGAAGAGCAACCGGACCTGATGAGATTCCGGGGGAATTTTGGAAGAGCGCGGCCCCGGAAGGTTTAGAGTGGCTGACTAGGTTGTTTAATGTCATCTTTAAGACGGCATTGATGCCCGAAGAATGGAGGGCGAGTGTAATGATCCCTCTATACAAGAATAAGGGAGATATCCAGAGTTGCAACAACTATAGAGGTATCAAGCTGCTAAGCCATACTATGAAAGTGTGGGAAAGGGTGGTGGAGATGAGGGTGAGGAGAGGTGTGTCTATTTCAGAAAACCAGTTCGGATTTATGCCGGGACGTTCAACTACAGAAGTCATCCATCTTATGAGAAGGTTGATGGAGCAGTATAGGGAGAGGAAGAGGGACTTACACATGGTATTCATCGACCTAGAAAAGGCTTATGACAAAGTTCCAAGACAGATCCTATGGAAATGCTTGGAGGCTAAAAGTGTACCTGTGGCGTACATTAGGGTGATCAAGGACATGTATGAGGGAGCCAAAACCAGGGTGAGGACAGTAGGAGGAGACTCAGAGCACTTTCCAGTTGTGATGGGGTTGCATCAAGGATCAGCTCTTAGTCCGTTTTTATTTGCCTTGGTGATGGATGGATTGACACGGCAAATTCAAGGTGAGGTTCCATGGTGTATGCTTTTCGCGGACGACATAGTCCTGATTGACGAGACTCGTAGCGGAGTTAACGCTAAGCTGGAGTGTTGGAGACATACTCTGGAGTCTAAAGGGTTTACGCTGAGTAGGACCAAGACAGAGTACTTGGAGTGTAAGTTCAGTGAAGCAACTCAGGAGGCTGACTTGGAAGTAAGGCTTGGTACCCAGGCCATCCAAAAGAAAAGTAGTTTCAAGTACCTTGGGTCTATTGTGCAAGGCAGCGGGGAGATTGACGATGATGTCACACATCGTATTGGGGCAGGGTAGATGAAATGGAGGCTTGCTTCCGGAGTGCTATGTGACAAAAAGGTGCCACCAAAACTTAAGGGCAAGTTCTACAAAGTGGTGGTTAGACCGACTATGCTGTATGGGGCGGAGTGTTGGCCAGTTAAGATCTCTCACGTTCAAAAGATGAAAGTTGCCGAGATGAGAATGTTGAGATGGATGTGTGGCCACACCAGGAGTGACAGGATTAGGAATGAGGATATTCAGAATAAGGTGGGGGTGGCCTCGGTGGAAGACAATGCGAGAAGCGAGATTGAGATGGTTTGGGCATGTGAAGAGGAGAGATACAGATGCCCCAGTGCGGAGGTGTGAGAGGTTGGCCATGGATGGTTTCAGACGAGGTAGGGGTATGCCGAAGAAGTATTGGGGAGAGGTAATTAGACACGACATGGCGCAACTACAGCTTACCGAGGACATGACCTTAGATAGGAGGGTTTGGAGGACCCAAATTAGGGTAGAAGGCTAGTAGATAGTCGCGTTATCCGTTCTTATTAGTAGTCGCATTATTGCAATATAATTTCTTGTGCTCCGATTTCTACTATTATCTGTTATTATGTGTTATTTCCTGTGCTTTGGTTATCCTGTGTCATCTGCTCTGATTTCTGCTATTATCGGTTATTTTCTGTGCTCTGATTATCCTGTATTATCTGTGTCGCTTGCATTATTTCATTTCCATATCGCTTTAAATCTCTTATCCGAATCTCTTAACCTTATCTAACCGTATCTGACTTCTTTTTATGCTTTTATTGAGCCGGGGGTCTTTCGGAAACAGCCGTCCTACCTAGGTAGGAGTCAGGTCTGCGTACACTCTACCCTCCCCAGACCCTACGATGTGGGATTTCACTGGGTTGTTGTTGTTGTTGTTGTTGTTGTTGTTGTTGTTGTTGTTGTTGTATTTGTGCAAGCACAAACGCCAAAAGCTGCAACAAAGCAATCGTACCAACAACATAATACCCAGTGTAATCCCACAAGTGGGGTCTAGGGAGGGTAAGATGTACGCAGACCTTAAACCCACCTTTGTGGGATAGAGAAACAAAGAAACCATACCAACAACGGAAAACCTTAGGTAATAATTTATTCTTATCTAAAGTGTCGGTAGGCCTCGAGAACCTGATAGGATGTCTCAAATACTCTCAAAAATTGATAATGATTCATTCAACCAGGAGAACTGCAAATTGCAAAGACTATACAATCCAACGCACTGACTGAGTCCTCTGCGAACCAAGAGGACACATCATCATATACTGTTTAAGCTAGAGCTAAGTGAGTGAACATATTCTACTAATGTAACAATAAGAAGTGCTTCAACATGAATAACCAGTGATTAAGATATCCAGATTAACTTACTTCTCCACATTGTTGCTTCAACCCCCTCCCCTCGCCCCAACCCCCAGACTGAAAGAGAACTCTAACCAAAGTCTTTTCAATGTTTTGCTCTCCTCTATTTGTCTTGCATTATCAGCATCAAAAGAAAAGGAGTAGATGAAAAGCAGGGGAGATCAGGCATGGGAAGAACATCAAGAGGCATGACAGGTTAAATAGTTTGAAGGAGCTTACCTGCTGGTGCCGCTTTATCATTGTCAGATTGAGGTCGACCCGCCTTAAACAGTCAAATGCACTAAATCAGCAAGGATTTTCTTAAGATACTAATAACAAAGCAATTTTCTTTTTCATTATTGATAAGTAAACAACAAACAACAACAACAACATACCCAGTGTAATCCCACAAGTGGGTTCTGGGGAGGGTTGTGCGTACGCAGCCTTACCCCTACCCTGTGAAGGTAGAGAGGCTGTTTCCGATAGGCCCTCGGCTCAAGTTCATTATTGATAAGTACAATTTGGATATGTCAAGTTCTGAGGAAAGTAGGAGCATATACTCTCAAAACAGCCCTCTTGCATTTCAAGACCTACAATTAACTGAAGTGAACGCAGACTTAGTAAAGAATAGAACATAATTGACGTAAAGGATCCATATAGGCCATACCAACTAAGCGGGATTCAGGCTTAGTTACTCTCTGATTATGTTCCAGTATTAACAATCAACAATGAGTCTATTAAGTTTGATTACGGACTTGTATGACAGTATGGAGATAAGTGTAAGATTTAGAGAAATTAGTTTTAGATAACCACAAATTTGTCTCTAAAGACAAATGATTCACCTGTACTGAAATGAAGTTAAGTCTACGCAGCAGAATGTACGTAGATGTTTCAACAACCAACCCAACTAGTTCAGGATTAAGATATAGCTGATTTAATTTGAAGGTCATTGGTCAGCAATCACTGTAATGGACATTTAAGTTTTCAATAGGCATATCTTAAGATTTAGCAAGAGTCATTTTTTAATCGCCAACAATGTTGTTAGCATTATCCGGATTTTTTTAGTTTCCACAAAATGCCCCCTAATAGCACATTATCATCTCTTTAACAGTGAACAACTTTTTTTCTTTTTGACTTTCCACCAAAATTTTAAAAGCAAGTAAATCGTTCTTCCCATGATCTAGATGCTCTGTTTTCTTTTCATTTACCAGCGTATTTATCAACAACTCTTCTCTATTTCTTTTTCTGGAAAAATACTATCCATTTTTTCTTCTGCTGGACTCCTCTCCAATCTATCTCCGACGAACACAATCCTTTTTCTCCTCTTCCCTTCTTTTTCTTTTTCCTTTGCTCCTGAGAATATACATTGAAAGCAAGACCCTACTTTTTCTTGCCGTCTGCTGGCTACCTGCACCATCATCGCTAACTTGCTCCTATCTGCTGGTTCTTTCACACCTCTGCGGGCCGTCGCCAACGACCGCTGAAACTCCATTCCACCTTTCATTGTTTCTGAAATATTCTTAAGTTTGGAGAAACGAAAAAAAGATGAACATTGGAAAGGAGAGTGGTATTAGTTCTGGTCAAAAGACATAAAAGCCCCTCTTGTTGATTTTCAATTGATGCACTATTAAAGGCATTTATAATTAAAGGAAAATAAAAATTGGGCCAATGCTGACCTAATATAGAGCCTGTTTGGATGGGCTTAAAAAAAGCAGCTTATAAGCTGTTTCCAGCTTATAAGCCAAAAAAAAATATGTTGGGGTAGGCCAACTTATTTTTTTGGCTTATAAGCTGAAAACAGCTTATAAGCTACTTTAGATAAACTAAGCTAAATGGGCCCAATTAATTTTTTAGACTTATTTTAAGCACAAAATGACTTTAAGCTGGCCAGCCAAACACTCAAAAAAGCTGAAAACAGCTTATAAGCAACTTATAAGCCAATCCAAACGGGCTCATAGCCATGTTTCCCCATCTTATCACTAAATTCACAATGGACAGAATTGGAACCTCGGATCAAGACTTCAAATTTTACTGACTGCACTGGAACTTGAAAGTAATTGTATTTACAAAGACCAAGAAACACACTAATTTGCCTGCTAAACAATTCCAAACATTCACATGCAATATGAGAAGGGGAGCCTTGGAGTAACAGTGAAGTTATCTCTGTGTGACCTAAAGGTCACGGGTTGGAGCTGCGGAAGCAACTACTGATGCTTGCATTAGTGTAGGCTGTCTACATCACACCCCTTGAGGGGCGGCCCTTCCCCGTACCTAGCTAACACGGGATGCTTTGTGCACCGGCCTGCCCTTTTACAATGCAATATGACTTTACATAGAATAAACTAGACTCGTTTCCTCAAAAACGAAATAAATTAAACTAATCTAGATCCTTTCCAAAGTTCTCTACAAGGTTCACACGTTTTCAATAGTATAATCTATCCTCCAACTGAAAATTTTAGGGAAAAGCAAAAGGAGAAGAAGCGAAAAATCTATATGACTATACAACCAGAAAAACAAATGTAAAAACATCAAAGCAACAAGCTTCCAAAATTTAGGGAATCCATAAAATTGGCTTTAAGTTTAGTATTTTGTAGACTGCAAGACTACCGAAATACAGATCAAGATTACCCCAAAAACCTCAAAAGCGGACCAGTAGTACGGGGCTAGGTAAAGCACCATTCAGAAATTCAGCTACAGTTGCTATGGATTTGTGACCCGATTTTGATCCTGGAAATTTATCAGCATCATTTCCCTCCTAAATTATCACATGTCACATGCAGCAGTTAATGTTAGAACCTAATGACATCCCTGGGTTTGGAAAAGTAACTGGGTCAGTGAGCAGTATGACATAATCCTGTATTTGATATTTGCGAAACAAGAAGAAGCGAGAGAAACCTTACTCTTGGATTAACAACATAAAAGTGCTCCAGAGTCTATGGCTACATAAAATACTGTGTAAGTTTCCTCACCAACCTAAGGAATAATCTACACAATAAAAAATGGACATTCTAAAAAAATATTTGACTTGCCTACTACTCAAGTTGGATCATATCTATCACCGAGTCCAAGCTTTAAGTACATATATTATTGGACCTCCGGGTGTTGTAGTTGTTGTGTATTTTCTCATAAATAAAGTGACAATGATCTCAAAACATTTGGTCTCTCGTGCAATACTGACTCCAATGGAATATTATCAAAAGTTGGTTGTCAAATCAATTTCCTCAGTACGAACCTTTCTGAATTTTAACTCAAAACAACTATTTCAACCACATAAGCTCACTTGTATCCAAAGACATAGCTCTATATCAAGTTTTGCACTTGATCTGGCACTTGACAGTCATAACCAGTAAGCAAGCAGGAGAAATGGGTATTAAGAACCTGAAGACACATGGAGATTTGTTTCAAATGAACAGTCTTTGTGGAAACAGGTTGTCCTGTCAAGATATGGAATGGAAGGTCAATGGGTCACAAAGAAGTGAAGAATCCTTATAGTGTTGGCTTGTGGAGAACCATCAGGAATCAGTGGCCTAAAATGTGGAAAAATACCAGGATCAAAGTAGGCAATGGAGGGAAAACATCCTTTTGGAATGATGTTTGGATTGGGCAACATTCCTTAAAACACATGTTTCCTGATATATATAAATTGAACCAACAGAAGGGGGCAACAATTTTGGAAGCTAGGGACAACCAAGGGTGGAATCTCAGTTTCAGAAGACTACTCAATGATTGGGAAGCGGAGAGATTGATAGATTTCTATAGCACCCTTGAACTTTTCAAGGATTTTTCTACTAATGAAGATAGTCTAGTTTGGCTAAAAGAGAAGAAAAGGTCTTTTTCTGTCAAATCTGCTTATAAGTGCTTACAATATATAAGGCCTCAGCCTGGGTTTTGGCCTTGGAAGATGATATGGAAAGTGAAGATTCCACACAAGGTGGCTTGTTTTTCTTGGTTAGTGGCTAGACAAGCTGTCCTAACTCAGGACAAAGTGATGAAAACAAGACTTCAGCTTTGTTCCAGAGTTTTTTTTTTTTTGGTTAAACTGAAGCAGAGACAATAAACCATCTCTTCTTACACTGTGAAGTGACAGAACAACTTTGGCTGATATTCATCAATTTGAGGGGAATCAGGTGGACTATGCCAAGGAGTACATTGGATGTTCTAGCTTGTTGGAATAGAGATGGGAATATGTCAGTACACAGGAAGAGATGGAAGATTGTCCCAGCTTGCATTTGGTGGACAATTTGGAAGGAGAGAAACCAGAGATGTTTTAAAGACAAGAGTATCTCCTTTCAGAAATTTAAAAAGAATTGTCTAGTGTTTTTCTATTTTTGGTGTATTCATGACCTTCCTCAAGAGACTGAGGACATTGTCACTGTTTTAGATTGTCTGTGAAGGTCCTAGGTGGTAGGTTTTCCCTTTGTAACCACTACTTGTAAGTATTACTGAAGTACACCTTTGGTGTAGCTTTGTCTATAATAAAATGTTTAACTGTTTCAAAAAATAAATCTGACAGTGTCTCTTGTTTTGATATCAAAAACACAAGATCCAGAAATTTGAGTCCCATGCATACTTCGGAAACTTACTCGGAGGTTCTAACTACTTAGCTTGGGCTTCTTCTATTGAATTATGGTGTAAGGGTCAAGGTGTCTATGATGCTGATGAAAAGGCCAGAGATAATTAGGAGGAGGTTGATGCTTAGTTGTGCAGTTATTTGTGGTGCCCCATTGATCCTACGTTGATGGATTTGTTTCGGTCATTCCAGATAACATATCTAGTTTTTGAGAAAAGGCCCGTGCAGATGAAGTGTTCTCTTGCTTACTGTCTCTTACTACTCCTGGTCACACAGTGGTCCCCTCACCATCAGGGACTCTTCTGTTCTAGTATCAGACTGTGGAAAATCGGGGTCGAGGTCACTTCGAAAAGTCTCGACCTAAGTGCACGCACTATCATAAAAGTGATCATACACATGAGAAGTGTTAATCTTTACATGGTCGACCACCAAGGCAGGCTGATGTTTCCCAGACTGGGCCAGTTGGTAATCCAGGCAATTCCATACACTTCATTTGAAGCAAAGTATAATGAGTTCCTCCAATTCTAAGCTAGTAAGCAGACGTCCACTAAGGTAGCTTCCGTCATCCCAACCGGTAAAATCATAGCTTGTATTTCTCAGTTTTTACACTCGGTAGTGGATCAGCAACTCATTTTTGCCGCTGATCATATACCTGGTAATACATCATTTTCTCTACTATCTCTTTTTCAGTTTCTACCAGCAGTCACATTGCCAAATGGACCTCCGAGGCAGACTCATGTATTAATTTTTGGTGCTCGAGAGCCCATTAACCGCGGTTATCGATACTCTATGTAGACATATAGAAAATACTGAAATTTTGGCATAAAATAATAAATAGCACCCAGGAAAAAATAAAAGATCTTGGTGCTTTGGTTAAAAGCTGGGGTAGGCTAAGCCATGGAGGAGCAGAGTTCGAATCCTACTCAAAGCAACATATTTTTTGTTGATTTTAAGGTGAGCATCCAGGAGACCAGGACTATTGAATCTTGGGTCCAGCACAGCTAATGGTACACAGTCCATGAGAACTGGGATTGGTCAAGTAACCCCACTTCCTTCTTCAACCTTAATCTTTATACTTTATGTTCCTAGTTGTCCCTTTAATCTTATATCAATTAGTCGTTTGAGTCGTATGTTAAGTTGTTATGTCGATTTCTCTCATGAATTTGTTGTCATACGGGGCTGCGGTACGGGTGATTGGCATCGATCGCGAATCACGAGGACTCTATTACCTCACCCTCGGTAGCCTTTTTACAGCCTGCCCAATTACTGATTCTCCGGAATTACTCCATCGACGATTGGACCTCCTAACTTACAAAAGCTTCAGAAAATAGAACCTAGTTTGTTAAAACTGTACCAACATAGTTCTGGTGCCACCGCAATCGCAGTGGGGGGAGACCATCGCGGAGAGCCATGGTTGGGTTGGTCTCACATTTGCAAAGTATGGGCACATTTGCAAAATGATGAGGGTTAGGGAAGTTTTGCATTAGCGGAGTGTTGGGTGGATTCATAGAAGTAGTGGGACTCCCACAGAATCATGTTCACAGCCTAAGCGTCGTGTTTGCAGAGTTCTAGGCTAGGCCCGTCTTCACAATAGCGAAGGGTTCACAGCGATCGCGGTTCAATCTGAGTATTTAAAGAGGAGTTCATGGACAACATCACTTTTCACCATTTTTTTTAACCTAGGGCTACAGGATGGGGGTATTTTCGCCGAGGGTTGACAATTTGAATCAAGAGAACTATACCTATTTGGACTTAATACAAGATTTAATTGGATTTTAGCTTTAATTTTGTGAATTGGTGTGTAAGTGGTTTTGAGGCCCAAGTCTTTAAGGTAGAAAATTAAGATTTTGAACACGTAATATCGACTCCAATTGGAAACCTACTTATTGTATTTCAACTAAATGACCTATGGGTAACCCAAGAATGTATTGAGTTTGGGAATTTGACCCTGTTGATCAAGGATTGACTTTTTGGGTTGACTTTGACCAATGTTTCTGTTGATTCTCCCACATCGGTTGTGGGATGGGTGTTTGGACTTGTATAATCCCTCTCTCATGAGCTAGCTTTTGGGATTGAGTTAGGTCGAAGATCCATTCTTTACATGGTAGCAGAGCCAGGCCCATCCCAATTCATCATTTACCCAATGTTAGGCCCCCACAATCTTATATTTTCCACGCTCCAGATATCCAGTCCTTGGCGTGCGGTGGTGTTGATTCTCCCACATCGGTTATGGGATGGGTGTTTGGACTTATGGACTTGGACAATGCTACCCTCATTAACTAGCTTTTGGGATTGAGTTAGGCCAAGATCCATTCCTTACCGTTTAAATTAAGGACATGGGTCCAATGGATTAATTTAGCGCTGTTAAACACTCTTTTGCATGGATCAAAGACGTTTGGAGGAAATTGAACGCAGCAAGACTATTTTTAAAACAGTAGCTTAGCTCGGGTTGAGGTCAGTTAAGACTTTGACCTCATTAGGGATTTTCACAAGTCAAATCATATTATATGCACGCTATGAATAGGGGTGACTTGTATGTGAGGTGACGAGCATAAACACAGAAACCGGATTATATGTTCGTAATGCTATGCGCATAGTGTATATGTTAGATTAACGTCATGGACTGTATGTATGTCATGATACATGCATAGTTTAGATTATCGTGACATTGCTTATATAATTATATGTGTGATGTGATACATGCATGGTCTGGATATTTATTCATATTGGATAAGTGGATTCATCGAGCATGTGATTTCATGTCTCAAGTTATGATTACGAGTGTGGTGTGAATCACAACTCGGGTGCATGTCACTTGTTGTCATGGACCCCACGGCTGTGTGCACGCAGGATATTGGGGGCATGTTGGTTGACTTTACTAACAATTGTGCATTTTATATGTTTTACCCTTGTGCATCTTAGGATATGTGTTATCTTTGCGCATGTTATTATAGATGCTTTATCACAATGCATACTAGCTAGAAATGCTGTGCTAACTAAGGATAATTTAAAAAAGAAATACAGATCTGTGTTCAACATGCTTTCTATGTGGAGAGGTGGCAGAGACAATCAATCATCTTTTTTTACACTGCAAAACCACAAGTCAGCTGTGGAGGATCTTCATCAACCTGAAAGGACTTATGTGGGTAATGCCTAGAAGTATTCCGGAGACTTTAGAGAATTGGAATAGCTACAGTAGCCTAGCTACGGAGAAGGAAAGATGGAAAACTGTCCCTGCTTGTATTAGTGGACAGCGTGGAAGGAAAAGAATCAAAGATGCTTTGAAAACAAACGTAGCTCCATCCAGAACTTGAGGATGAAGTACTTAGTTTTGTTTTATTTTTGGTGTAAACATGAATATATGGAAGATCATGAATCATTTGTAGATGTTATAGGAACCTTGTGAACCAAAGGAATAGGAGACTGATCTATAGCATTTTGTAATTACTTTGGACTGCAGTTTTTTCCTGGATATATAAAACAGTTGTTATATGTTGTATTTGTGTATTGGAAGCATGCCGTAGATGTTGATACCTTGGTTGTTGTGCATAAGATTGCGCTATTAAATATATATCATAACATTTATGTAGCTATAAGACTTTTGAAACATGTGGCCTTTAACATGCCATAACATTTGTATGGCTATAAAAAGCTTTTCATTACGGGTGAAACGGAAAGGTTAAATTAAAAACTTCTTTCAAATATAGAAAGGAAAACGGACTAACAAGGAAATAGGTTCACATAAATTGAAACGGAGAGAATAATATCTTAATAGAGAGAAAGGTGAGGGACAAAGGCATCACGACTCCTCACAGTATTTGCAAATTGGCCATCCAGTGTTCACTAAATATAACAAAACAAACAGAAGACTAAGTCTTGCTCACATAAAAGGTCGAATGTGTGATCATGAAATGTAGGACAAAGTAAAAAATGGAAAATAATGTGTTCTTGACTGACTCCCTTGGTCATAGTTCGGTGTGTAAGGGTGACTCTGATATTGGGCTCCTAAATCAGATATTTCTAGAGCCCAAGAGACGAAAGGTGATAAAGATATGCAATTGATAATTGGTGAGGATAAGAAAGACACAGATGAATGCTTAGCCACCTTAAGGTTCAACACATGTAGTTAGCATAAAAAACGAGAAAATGAACCGACTCTCCTGAAGGAGCACTCTGACACTTGTTCCTGGTTCCAGTTTATGATTGGAATGTGACAAACCTGATTGCAAAAATGGAACCGGACCTCAAATAACCCAAATTTTGATTTTTCAAAACGGGGCAGGTGACTAAATAGTGAATGTTGATTGGACAATGACATGATTGACTGAACAGTGACTTGTCATGACTGAACAATGATGTGTGAACTCATTTAGTGCTAACGTGGCACTGACAGGACAATTCTGGCACATTTGGCAATTGACTTGACGCTAAGAGTGACGTTCCTTCAGATGGCGCTTAGGTTGTTTGTTTCTGCTTCTCTTTCAACGACTGTGTTTGTCCGTTGGAGTAAAATATCCTAATGTGGTAACTTATTTGGCTGCCGAATAAGCATGGAAATCAAGGTAGCAGCACACTTAATGAACTTTGCCAGAAAACATCTTTAGTGTAAATTCCAATATTTTCACTTGCTCTAATACCATGCCAAACAAGATACAAGAAAACAAAATTCTTATTAAATTAACATGTGAAGAGACTTCATCTTGGTCTTGGTTTACATACCATCAATTGCATTTCCTAATTATTGATAACTCTTTGAAATATTGTACACAAAATGTTATACTCCCTCTGTTTCAATTTGTTTGAACCTATTTCCTTTTTAGTCCGTGCCAAAATGAATGACCTCTTTCCTAATTTGGAAACAAATTCACATTATGAATGATTTACAGCCACACAAATTTTCAAGGCTTATTTTGAACCACAAGTTTCAAAAGTCTTCCCTCTTTCTTAAATGTTGTGCCCAGTCAAATGGGTTCATATAAATTGAAACCGAGGGAGTATAATATTTCACTTCTCATACACAAGCACAATGAAATTAGACATGAAACAGAAATAAAGTTGTTGGTACCTGGTGATTAATAAAAACCTCTAATTACCAATAAAAAAAAAATGTTGTTGGTACCTGCATAGCTTTCAATTCTAATTGCGCTGTATCAACCGCTTTTGTCCCACCAATAAAATTGGGATGTGAGGAATTTATATAATCCATCTACAATGAATTAAAGAGTTCGTTTCTCAGGAATATATAAAATCAACCATTGAAGTACAAAACTCAGGAGAAAATTGGCAATACAGCTTATTTGAAATTTTACTTCTCAATAGTCCAAGGCAGACTATAAAAGAATGGAGGGTTAATAATCTTAAAATGCAAAATACATTTCTAGGCCATCCCAACTTTCAGCAAACTCATAAAAATGAGAAACCCACCCATCCCAACCCTCAAGGAGAAAAACCTTTCAAATGAAAAGAAACTGAAGCTTGTTATTATATCCATTAAAAACCTTGAAACATTACTCCAAGTGGCAATTAGAGTATGGACATATTCATATCTATACAATTCTTAGATCAGTTTTTTTTTTATTAAGCACCGGGTGTCCGGGTCTCTTAGAGCCCCGACTAATCCCGGGGGTGCACAGGCCCTCGGCAAGGAGTTTCCCGCAAGTGCACCACGGTTAATTCAGGTTTTACCCAGTCCGATGGCCCTCAGAAATTGTTTGCACCCAGTGGGTTTCGAACTTGAGACCTATTCTTAGATCAGTTATAAAACTAACTATTTGATATGGGAGTGAATGTTTGGCTGTTAAAGTACAACCCATCCACAGGATCAGACTATCAGTGTCGAAAGGATGAAGATGCTAAGATGGATGTGCAATCTACAAGACAAGACAAAAAATAACCACATAACCAGAAGGTGCCAGTAGTCCACGTGAAAGATACAATGAGAGGAGGCCACTTGAGACTAGGTTACTCGGACACGGTGCGGGTGTCCGATGCGGGTGTGGATCTAGATGTCGGATCCTTCATGATCTAAATTTTAAGATTTGGGTCCCCAGACCCCACTATTGTGGGATTACACTGGGTAGTGACCAAGGGGATACGGATCCAGTTATGGATACGGGTGCGGGGATTCGGCTAAAAAAATTTAAATATCTAAAAATAGAGTTATAAAACCTAAATTATGGAATATTATGCGGAAAACATGAGGAAAAAATATTGATCAAGAGGAGAATCCCCAAAGGAGATAAAAGGAAACAGAGTGACAAAGAAATTTTTATATACAAGGTATTCCATTTTATTCAATTTCACCTTAGCATTAGTTATGATTAAAGAAATCATTGAATCTGTCTAGAATTTCTACATCGATTTTGGTCAAAGGATCCAAAATCGGTTGACCAGATTAGGTACGGATCCCACACCCACACCCACACCCATGTGGTGTCGACATGGGTGCGGCACCGAAAGTGAAGATTCCGAGTAGCATAGACTTGAGATGGTTTGGTCATAACCCTGTATTGACCTCCAGATGCAGAGGTCTGTAGGTGTGAAACTGCGAAACCATGGTATGTGAAGGTATTAAAAAGGGAACGACAAACCCTGTATTGTCTTGGATGTTCTTCCTACATGTATGATGTCCATATTTCCAATACCTGTTACTGTAGCGGAGAGAATTGACAGACTCAGAAGAGATTTTTTATGGCAAGGCAACAGTGACAAAAAGAAGATCCATTTAGTCAAGTGGGATATCTTAACAATCAACAAGAAAGGAGGGTTGGGAATCAGGAACTTGAAAGCTCAAAATCAGAGTTTGTTGATGAAGTGGCTATGGAGATTTGCCTCTGAAAAAAACCCTCTATGGAAGGAGGTTGTTGGAGCAAAATATGGGAAAGAAGGAAGTTGGACCACCAATCCAGTTGCAATTCCTTATGGGTGCAGCGTGTGGAGATCAGTCAGAAATCTATGGCCAAAGATGATTAGAAAGGTAAGGTTTAAAGTTGGTCATGGAACGAAGGTATCCTTCTGGAAGGATAAGTGGATTGGCCAGGAAACTCTATTTCAACTTTTCCCAAATATTTACAACTTATGTCAACAACAGGAGGTTACTGTGGCTGAAGTGTGGTCTGAACAGGGATGGAACCTAACTTTTAGGAGACTATTCAATGACTGGGAATTGGGAAGGATAACTGAGTTCTATAGTTCTTTGGCACAGTTGGAAGGGGTCACTGGAAGGGGAGACTGTATGGTTTGGCAAGGGAACGCTCAAGGTAAATACAAGGTGAATGAGGCATACAAAGATTTGAACAGAGTTAACAATCAAGTAGGATGTTGGCCTTGGAAGTTGATATGGAAGGTAAACATTCCTTATCAAGTAGCATGTTTCACTTGCCTGGTGGCCAAAGAAGCTGTTTTGACTAAGGAAAAATTAAGAAGTACAGGAGTTCAGCTATGCACTAGATGCTTATTTTGTGGGGAACAGGCAGAGACAAGCAACCATCTCTTTTTACATTGTAAGTGGACACAGCAGATATGGAGATTATTCATTATTTTGAGGGGGATCAGTTGGGTAATGCCAGAAAGGGCAAAAGATGTTCTACACAGCTGGAGCAGAGAAGGAAGCTTGTCCATGCAGAGAGAGATGGAGGATTGTCCCAGCATGTATTCGGTGGGCTGTGTGGAAAGAGAGAAACCAGAGATGTTTTGAGAACAAGCCGTGTAGCATACAGAAGTTGAAGATGAATTGTTTATCCCTTTTTTTATGTTTGGTGTAAACAGGAATGTTTAGGGGAAACAGAAGATAGTTTTGATGTTCTAGACAATTTGTAAAGAAACATAGCTAGAATGATCCGACTTTTGTAATTGTCTACTTTGGTACTATACAGTTGGTATAGTATACCTATTAATATATAGAAATGTTACCATTGTCAAAAAAAAAAAAAAAAAAAAAAAAAGAACAAGGTAGACCTAAAATCACTTGAAAGGAAGTTCTTTGGAAAACTACAATCTCTTGGAATCATGCACGACTTGGCGATAGATAAAGCATAGTGCGGAAAAAATCAATAAAGGTGATACTAACTAATTCGGAATATGTATGTTAGTACGTTTACTTTAGGAATTATACTTTTAGGAGTCTGACACTTTTATGCTGAAAAAGGAAATTTCCAGTAGAGAATTCATATAGCTAACACCAACTTGTTTGGAATTGAGACATAGTTTGCTTTCATATATCTATAAAATTGGTTCTTTTTTTGCGTGAGAAAAACTCTTAAGACATATGAGTATCTACAGTCTGTAAACTGAAGGAGCCTTTAGTTTAAGCACATTACTTCAAGCAGAATGGTCAAAAAATATACAATCAGAGAACAGCATTGGAACCCATGGTTATGGACCCAAATCCGTTAGCAATACCTCCATTTCAATAAGATTTGTTATCATTCTTTCAGCAGGCTTTACACCATCTCGTAGAAACCTTGCTGTAACATCCTCTAGTCGCCTTCTTAACTCTGAGAAGCGCCGCAGTTCAACTGCTTCACAAGCACGACTAATCTGCAAGAATATCGAAAAGTATGTCCAACTGAATATCCATTGTGCCTCAAGGATCTAGTTTGTGTGTGTTCATATGATGCTCATGAGAGAGGGAACCTAAATACTGAAACTGTAAAAAACCATATTGGTCAAAAATACCCTTCATCACCTTTATAAGCTCATCATAGACAAATCGCAAGCACTGGATGCTGGGATCTAGCAGCCTAGCAATTTGTCTTCTAACCAAAACTTCAAATGGGACCTAAAACGCTTGTACCATCAGTATCATCCCAACGATTTCCACAATAGAAAGAATTATAGGTGCTCTGCTTGAAGCATAGATTTACAGTCATGGCACGCACCTCTGGCACAAATAGCGCATTTCTTGGACCAGTTGCATTGTGGATAGCTATTCTTATGTCCTCATCACTTAGATCTTCACAAGGATCAACATCCTACAGTGACACAAAAAGCAACATAGCTAGCTGATGTAGCATTAAAAGATTACTGCTGCTGCTAAAAGCCATCAGTAGCATTGTTAAGTATATAAAATCCTGGGAATATCTAAAGCAAGAAATATCAAAATAATATTGAACTTAGACCTTCGTTAGAAAAGTTAGTTCAAGAAAGATCAGCAGCAACAAGAAACTAATTGAGGAACAAAAAGTTGCACCTCCAAGCTCTTTCCAAAAATTGACTGGAATACGTGGTGAATCCGTGCTCCCCCTGACAATTCTTTAGTTGTCATTGCTTGAGTATTACCATCCACCTCTGCAGAAAATGCTGTTTATCACCAACAAATGCAAGAACGTTAGAAGCAATCAAAAAGTCTACTCCCTCTAGTTTGACTTGATTAACGTACTTTGACTAGCAAAATGATGAAGACAACACCATAAGAATGTGTTTTTTGTTTGTTAAAATGTTGAAGTGATTGAGGGAATAACTGACAAGACAGATGTTTATCAAATTCAAAAAAAAAAAAAAAAACTATATGTTATTTTGACCTTTTTAAATTGCAAAGTTTACCACTTCAAGGAAAAGATCAATCTTTTCAGACAGACGAAGAGTAGGTCAACCAAAATGAGACAAAAAGAGTCCAAATGAACTAAATGTTGCTACAGATTAATAATTGCCTAGTTTCACTCGGACAATCTGGGAAAGAGAATATGCATATCTAAATTAA
Organism: Lycium barbarum; assembly: GCF_019175385.1. NCBI lineage: Eukaryota > Viridiplantae > Streptophyta > Magnoliopsida > Solanales > Solanaceae > Lycium > Lycium barbarum. Next base: position 112,542,663 of record NC_083345.1, on the reverse strand, counting down.
ATTCTATGTTATCGTATTTGAATAATAAGACTTAATTAAGTAAATAAAAGAGTTCTCTAACGACTTGAGCTTTTAGATGTGATGGTCACACATTTCATCATGGTATCAGAGCTAGACCCATTCAAATTCTTGGTTTCCCAAGGTCAAATCCCTATGTTATATTGTCATGCTCCAAATATCCCGTCTTGGGCATGTGGGGGATTTGGCGGTGGGGGGTGGGGAGGTGTTTGCAAAGACCTACATTGAGAGATTGGTAGGTTTCTTTACATGGTCTTGGCGCATGAGCTAGCGTTTAGGATTGAGTTAAACCTAAGGTCCATTTTTTATCAAGAGATCGAGTCCCATAATGCTTGTGGAGGGATAGGTAGGTCTCTTTATATGATTTTGGGTAATCCTTACCTCATAAGCTACCTTTTGGGGTTGAGGTAAGGATCAGAGCAGGAGGAGGTCTTGGGTTCGAGTCTCATTGTCACCCATTATTGAAAAGGATCTTCACGTGTTTGGCCCAAATCAAGCTCGCACGTGAGAAGACATGTTGAAGACATAACAAAGTAAATAAAAATATGCTCTCTATAATGGCTTTTATAGAGATGATGACATATTTCAACAGACCATATTGAGGCCATATAGTTAAAGTATTAATCATGTGATCATCCAAGTAACTAAAAAAGTATGATGGAGTACGAAGTTCCAGAATGGCAGAATGACATAACTATGGAACTGGCAAACTGCAATAAAAAGAAACCTAGATACTTCTCACCTTCAGAGTACTTCGTCAGAATATTCAACAGCATCGCTCCTTTTTCTCCCTGTCTCATAGATGCAACAAGATAATCAAGGGTGTAAAGTTAGAATCAATGTCCTACTTTTCTCTAGTAGTAAAATACATTGCTCCATCCATATTTTGGTCTCTTGATTTAAATTAAATAATATTCATTTATCTATGTTATTGTCTGATTAAGCATTCTCTTTCAATCATTTCTTCCATGCTTAACATTGTAATTCATAGATAATCACTTCCCAGCCAACAGATTTAAAATAACATCACAGCAGATTGTTCTCACTTTTGAGTCCAAAGCCTCTCCATAAGCATGTAACTCTTTTTCAACAGCAACCAAATGAGAAGTTAAATCGGTCTTCAAAGTGGGGAGAACATTTCGAATATGCTGCTCCAGAATCTGAAACAAAACAAAAGTATCTTAAGTTTAATGCTCTTATCTAATACTTTTTTAACATAAACAAAGATCTATATCACAGGAAGATAAGTCAATGATCTCCTTCTAGATTGACCGTCAAACAGGAATTTTATATCTGATGTCTCTATTCCAACTTTCTAAGCATAATGGTAAACAAAGTTACCATTTTCCGATTGCATCAATCAACAGAAAGGCGCAAAAGATATTGTTAACATGAATGCAATGCCCACAAGAAATGAAGGCCAAACATGAATTCAATAATTCCTATAAGGTTGGCCACAGTCCACAAAGGACAAGTGCCTTCTGAGGACAAGTGCATTCACTCCAACTATATCTTCCAATTTTGCCTCAAAATTACAGCAATGCTCTAAAGATGCATTTTTAGGCATTGAACAACCTCTTGGAAACACAAAAGACTTCTCTACAGTATGTAATAACATAATTTAGAACCGTTGATATGAAAATATGACAGCGTCTCCGTCCTTTCTCCATCAATTTTTGCTCTAACCTGATTTAGCTTCTTTGCCAACAGCGGGATTCCACATCGATCAGATAAACCACGGTACACCTTCAAAGAAACGCCAACTACCATGTAACAATGTAAAAGAATTACCATAAAAAAAACAATGAGATGAAAAATAGCAGACATGTACATGATGATCACGGAAGAATTGATCCTCATAAGCAAGTGCTTCTGTGATAGGACGATTCTTGTTAATATCCTGCAAAGTACTGTATATTATCGTACTTGGATCTATGTGAATTATAAACATAATATAAGTACCAAATGTATCGGTGAGTAAATGTGAAAATAGAAAGGAAAAACTCCTCACTGACTTGATCAAGTAACAAGCAGGTTATCAGCAACATAGTAGATAATCAATCTCTAAGCTAATAAAGTAGAAAAATAATTTATAACTAAATACAGAATATCCTAAGGTATCCTATAGAATAACTTATAAGATTTTCTTATTCAAGTACAATAGATCTAGACATGTATGAGATCTAGACATATTCTCGTGATATTCTAACATCTCCCCTCAAATTCAAAGTGGGGAAACAAACTTGAGTTTGTTTATTATGAAAGCAAAGAAAGTTGATGCCAAAATAACACTGGAATAGTGCTGAATCACCAAAAACAAATGTGATGATGGAATTCTTTCTCAGGGAAGTTGCTGGTAACCGCACGGCAAAAGAAAACATCAGCTGCCTACTTCTCCATTGTCCGGTAGCAGAATTATGGAGTATGTTTCACTTGATTTTTGGCATTAGCTGGGTCATGTCATTCCCTGTTAAGGATGTATATGACAGCTGAGCGCATGGAAAGTTAGATAAAACCATCAGCAATATATGAAGAACATTCTCTGCTAGTATTTTTGGTGTATATGACATAAAGGAAACATAAATGTTTGATGGTAGCTCAACTCCAAATCATTCCTTGAAGGCTAGGTGTCTTATGGATCTGTTTAGTTGGTGTAAACTCTCACTTGTAAATAGCATATAAACCATTTTTTGGATTTTGTAAGCTCCTGGTCCTAGTCGAATTCACATGTATTGGGACTAGTGGAATCACATTTGTAATTCTGCATCTTCTTGATGCCTTCAATGAATCTACTTACCTCATCAAACAAAGGTCCTTAAACTATACAAGGAAAGGAATCCATTCTCAATCGCAGAAAAGAGATATGATGTTGCAAATCTCTAGGACTTAAGCGTAAGTTGAATTGGCAGAAATGACAAGAAACTCAAGGTTAATGTGTCAACCATATAGAAAGTAGCACCACTGACACCTCAGCTAGTGGCGCCAAAAGGGATGTCGGGGATAGAATGGTGCTTGAACATTCTAGAGAGTGGAGTGGCACCCTAACTATTGTCAGAGAGAAGCGATGCATTAATGGTCACCGAAGAGAGAAGAGACGCTTGAAAACTTGTCCAGCGAGTAGCGGCAGAGCTTAGTGGAGAGAGGAACCGCATCAAACGCTTAAAGGAAGAAGAAAGAAGAAAAAGTTGGTCACTCAAGCGGCACATATTGGTCGACACCTCCAGCCAGTAATTGAAGCTATTTAAGTATCTACCAAGATCATACTCTGATGTCATATAAAGATAAAAATAAAATTAAAATAACTTCTCGTTGACTTGATCAGGTAACAATGTACAAGAGTTTTTCCTTATATAAGAGTCTTAGGCTACGTACAATACGCTCTATAACTAAATCCTACACAATATCCTAAGGTATCAATCTTATGCTTTTCTTATTCGAGTACAATGAATCTAGACAAATATTCTCTTGATATTCTAACAGTGGATACACACAGAATTCTTGTCTCCAATATAATTTACTCCTGTATTACTTTAAATCTTCTAAACCAAAAATTTAGAGCTAAAGTTGGCTAAAAAAATAATAGCTCAATGAAGGGCAAAACCACCCTCCAGATAGTTACTTGACGAAGTTGAGAAAATATGTTTTCGCTAAACCAGAAGATTATGTTGTCATGGAAAGTACCACATTTAGTTCCCGTACAAATATAGATACAAGGTTGAAGATATTCTTCGACATAATGTTCTATCAGGGTCCCTGTTGGCATTATAATGATATTTTAATATCACAAGAACACATTCACCCTTCACAAGAACTCCTTTCATCCTAATTAAATTTGACCCACTTTCTCTTTTAGCTTATCCAAAACTACTTTGCTCGCTTTCCCAAAATGGACAAGCTCTTCACTCAAAAGTTTTGAACTAATGTGTAGTGTAGAAAATTCTTCTGTTGAGTGGCCTGATAACAAGGAGATTATTGAATTGCTAGAGTAAGCCAATATAGCAATCCATCGCTTTTCCATTGATGTGACATTTTTACAACAATAAAGCACACGTTACATATTTACTACTCCCTCCTTCCCAATTTATGTTCACTTCCCGAGAGTCAATTTGAGTGATCTTAGAAGCTAAATTAGATTAAATCGACTCAGTCTTTTAAAATTAAGATTTAGTTATCCAAAAACTATATGAAAAGTACCAGAAGTTGCGATTCTTCTCATGTCAATAAAATGAGAAAATATATTTTAAAATGTTGGTCAAAGTTTACAATGTTTGAATCTCGAAAAGCGGAAAGTGTCACATAATTTGGGACAAAGGGAGTATATCATAAGCATATTGCCTTATTACAAAACCATTCAAACTTCATTTTCTAAAATCACTATGCCTATAAAAGGGGGTTTATCTACATTTGAATTGAGGGATCGAAACTCAAGACCTCATATAGTACATAACTACCTATGATGAAGCTTGGGAACCATAAGGGTCCATTATACACTGAGTTTTCAACGAACACCAGTGGTCCTCAAGGATTCTTGGTTCTAAAGAGAAAGCTCGGGAAACATATAAGATGTGAAAGCGTCTTTTAATAGTTTTTCTTAAGCTTTGACTTGAGTAAGAAGCAATATATACAAACTCAAGTGCATCTCCTCAACCATGGAAAGATTGTAAGGCATGCATAAGAGCAAAGGGCAACAGCATTGCATGGTTGTGGAAACACCTTAACGTTGCACATAATTCTTAAAGTAAATCAAACCTAGACCTTGGCTTATACGCATTATATACGATATAGAGACTGCTATTGCATAGAAGGTCATTAGTGTCAAACAAAAAACTACTAGAAACTTCAAATTTACATTGCAAAATGTCTGTGGAAGGAGAGGCCATTCTTCCAACTAATCACATCGCTAAGTACCTTGCCCTACCAAACCAAATCTCTGTTGATCTCAGAAGTGGCATAAAAAGGACAATATAAACTTAAAACGGAAGGGCGTCCGAGGACAATGTTGGGGCAGATATACAATAGAAATCTGATAGATATTAACAGAAACTTCAGATCTAATATATAAGCACAACTGACAACACCATGTCAAAAGTCATCTTTGCTCGTGAAAGGAAAGAAAGAATGTGAAATATGAAAGAACTAAATCAATATATGGTCTGTAATCAAGATGAAAGCCTATGTCCTGATATATTGAGGTGTAAGAGGTATATGCATCCAAATATGTATGGGTTTAGGCGCACGTCATGTGTTCGAACCCTGCTCTAGACAGAAGTCTGCTCTTTAAGGGGTCGTTTGGTGCATGGAATAAGCTGGGATATCCCAACACTAATTTTTTGTACCATGTTTGGTAGAAGGTATAAATTTATCCCGGGATAAATTTATACCTTGTACCAAACAAGGTATAAAATGCATCTCATCCCAAGAGATGGGATATCCCTTCTTATCCCACTTATACTGGGATTATTTTATACCATCTTTTAGATGGTATAAAATAATCCCAATAGATGGGATAAATTAGTCCCGGGATTATAATTTTGACTACCTACCAAACGACCCCTAAGTGTAGAAGGGCAGAGGCGCTGGCCCATTATCCAATTATTGTTTTTTTCTTATAAAGAAAAGGACAATATTAAGTAAATAAAAGTGTAAGATCTTTAACATCTTAAACCTTAAGATAAGATAGTCGCACACTTCTACAATGTAAGATACAAAATCTTACAGATGATCCTTAGCCTCCTGATACACAATACTTTGATGTCAATCAAAACAATAGTTTTTTCTTAATTGCTTTTGATGATATGAAGTGAGAGAGATACTGTCAGTAGTAGTCTTCTTATACTACTCTAGTTCACAAAAATGATGGGGCTTTAATAAAAAACAGCAAATGGTTGAAAAACAGATTCTATAATATACCTCTTGACTGCGGTTGACTACACCAATATAACCTAAACGAAGTGGAATAACTTTTCCAAGCAGAAAGTTTCTCGCATCGGTACCCTTATCCATTATATCTAGCTGCAGCCAAAACACAAGTAAGATCATACCGCTTCTTGACGATTTCACAAAGATGCTAATGAGCACATAGCCGAACAAATTTCCTTTTTCATGACATAGTTTTTTTTCGGATAGTGAAGGAGATGTTCTTTAACCTCCAATGGACAATTTTAAAACTAACCTTAGTTATTACGCCAATTGTACGTGTTCCTGCCAAATAATTTATCAAGTCAAGGCACTGGATGTGAATGATCAAATGAATTTCAGAAATCAGACAAAAACATATTTTGTCGGTGTGTATGCGTGTAAAATGACTTGAAGTACTAAAGCAATAAGTTTGAACTATGCAGACAACTACACCAAAGACCTACCAGTTGGATCCACCTCTTTAGCCATTTTTAGTGCATCAGAATTAGCCAAATCTGCATTTGCAGGAGAAACAGCCAATATGATTGAAGTATCTTGTTTAATATAGGACATTATCATATTTCTGATCCTTGCTTCAATATCACTGGGTTGGTCACCCACAGGAACTTTAGTAATTCCAGGTAGATCAACAAGTGTTATATTGAGAACATTGGGAGAACAGATTTTTAACCGAATTTGTTTATCCGAAATCCCCTTCTTAACTCCCACTTCTTTTTCTGTTTCAGCCTGCACCAATGAATCGGTTTATTCACATAAAAGGCATGAAAAAGATGTAAGTCCCAGTACATGACAAAGTTCAAAATTTTTAGGAAAAAAAAAAAGATATCTTCAACCTAGTAGTCAAAAAGAAAACAAGAAGAAGTTGACAAGCATCAGTAAATGAGATGAACATTCTACTTCCCGGCATGCAGTAACTTTGAACATTTCTTGCATACGAAATCTCACATAAAGGAGTAACAGACAATTTCCGTTTTGGTGGTGCCCCAAAAAGTTTAACGTAGCCTCAAATATGATATAACAAATTATCTTCTTCTTTTTTTCTTTCCATTTCAATCCAATCTATTCCTGCTAATTATTAGCTCGCACTTTAGTCCCACTATTTTGAGAAACTCTTAGTAAACATTCACTCATAACTCCTTACAGAATATCTGGAGTCAGACTTCCAAAAGAATGGCATGAACACACAAAATTAAAATACGACAGCTGAAATAGAGGAGTGCTATGGGAGATCGACAGACCGATACCTAGAAAAAAAAAAAAAGTTCTATAGATTAGTTGTAGACTAGCAATATTATATGGGAATCTATGTTGGGGCTCTCAACCCCAACATATTCACAAGATGAATGTAACTGAAATGTAGATATTTCAGATGGATGTGTACTCCTATAAGATTGGACAATATTAACTATGATCACGTGAGAGGTCGCATGAGATGGGTAGTATATTTCATATGTAGACTTCCATATGCACCAATCAATAGGTTTGACACATAATAACTTCTTTTTTTGTTTATTCTTTTGGCTTCTCTTTTTTTTTTTTTTTTTTTTTTAAATCAGGTAAAAAGTTGTTTCATTGATAAAGCATCTAGAGGATGCAGCAGCTTACAAGGTTTGACATAAAATAATTGACAGTGCCAAATGAGGATGAGGTAAACCTGAAATCATATGGAGGAAGTTGTCTCTTCAAATTAATGCAGACTTGGCTAAGAACAGAAAACATTGAAAGTAACGTATCTTTTTTCGCTGACCGAGAAATTTGCCTAAGAACCACCCGCAGCCTTTGAAACTCGGGATAATGGACTCGCGCCTCTACCTTCTCCATTTAAATACCAGGCTTAGTTCGCATAGCATAGGGCTTGAACCTGTGACCTAAGCACAAGTCCCTCAACCTTTGCCACTTGAACTAAGCCATGGTGGCAAAGCAACATATTTTATATGGCCAATACCAACTAGTTAGGATTTAGGCTTTGTAGTTACACTTAAATGCCGTCTAATTTTTAACGAGAATCTTTTTAATCCGCTTAGAGACATGATTATTAGTGTAGGAATAAGATTGAGATTCAAATAATCTCAAGATCTTCTTCTTCTTCTTCTTTTTTTCCTTTTTTTTTTTTTCTTTTTTTGATTTTTTGAGGATGGTAACAGAATAATCTCATGATCTTGAAAAACCCCCTAAATGTTCTAAAAGACAAATAAGTTAGTAATAGAGCAGAAATGAAGTAGATACTCGTATTTTTTATTTTTTTATTTTTGTGATAAGGTATAGATACCCGTATAGTCAACCCCAATTAGTTTGAGATTGACACATAGTTGATTAAAGATTCTTCCTGGTCCTCCATATAGAATGATGGATGAATATCCATGGATATACACGTGGAAACAACAAGAACAAAATTGGGTTGGAACTGAATAAAGATACAAGGCATGACTTCTCCCCGTATTATTTAAAAACACGATTATTATTACGCCTCAAATCTAACCAAGTTGAGATCGGCTATATGAATCCTTACTGACCATGTCACCACATTTAAGCTCATCTCAGCCACATATTATCCTCTTATTATTCAGGAAAGTGATGATATTACTTCACTTATTCTAAGCATGGCAAGCTAAAATTGTCTTATATTCTTTCTTCAGGAGTTCACACAAACTGGTTCTTAGCATGAAACTGATGCCAATCAACCTACTCTCTTTTTCCTTGTAAATCACACTATCCATCGCAATTCTTGTCAATAGCGAATAATATCTGATACCAATGAATAATTACGCTCAAAGAAAAACCAAAAGCAGAAATGTTGGTGCCATTCATCTTATTTTACTTATTTGCTTCTCTTCTTTATTTTATATGGACTTATTGCTTCTCTTATAGCTATCAATCGTGTATCTCATTGTCATTATTATCAAAAACACTTTAAAGTCCGGTCATAGAATATTGGGTGTACTATTAGATAACCATATCTCTGTGTAGCTTGTATATGAAATAGCTTTTGCTTTCTTTTCATCTGGCTATTAAGATGTTTTAGTTCGCCAGGTTGTCTCTTGCCTGCCCATGGATTCAGCAGCAGTTCGAAAGTTTGCCCTATTCGGGAATCTCCGGATCTATGTTTTTCCCATATTAGTGGAAGTACTTGACCTTATCAAAAAGAAGTACAAAAGGAAACAACATTGTGTGTCCTCCCAAGGGACAGCTTAGTTACCCAGAAGTCTAATTCAAGCCACAAGTCAGAGTTCGAATTAGGAAGCTACTGTCCAGTTTAATCTTCCTACTCAACTATGAAGAATGAAAAAAACAACTAAACAGAAAATGCTACCATCTATCGTAGGAAGAAAAAAAAAAAAAAAAAGAAACAAACTGCATTTCCAAGAGGATTAAATTTCTAATTGCATCAAGCGCAGCATGTAACCCCGAAAGGCAAAGTAACAGAACATAGCAGTTGCGAAGAAAACAAAGGGAAAAAAAAGCCAAAATAGAATCCAAGAACAGCCACAGGGCTGCGATTCAGTGGTCAGAATGTTCGCATAGGGCGCACATTATGAGTTCCATACCACCCACTACAAAAGGCATACTCCCCTGAGTTCGGAACCTGTGACCCAGCTTCGATGGGTGGAGCTAGAAGCTCGAGTACAGATTCAGCCGAAACCAGTAGCTTTTACTCAAACTATGTATTTGTGTTACCAAATTCACCAAATATGTATAAATATTAAATTTAAAACTCAGTTATTGCCACTTGAAGCAGTCATTCTAAAATCTAGAACCCATAAAGTTAAAATCCTAGTTCCACCTGTTGGCCAGCTAATTCATACTCCATCGGTCCCAATTTATGTTACACTCTTCGCTTTTTAGTCAGTACCAAAAAGAATGACACAATTCTATTTTTAATAGTAACAATTTATCTTTAAAATACTCATTTTACCCTTAAGATGACTTATAGTCACACAATTATCTATGACTAATCTTAGATTCCAAGATAGCGGTAAGGTCTGCATACACTACCTCCTCAAACCCCACTTGTGGGACTTCACAGGGTATATTGTTGTAATTTCCAAAATTCTTACTCCCTCCGTCCCAATTTAAGTATGTTACTTTCCTTTTTGGTCTATCCCAAAAAGAGTGTCTCTTTCTATATTTAGTAAGTTGACAAGTCAAACATCCTACATAGCAAGTTTAAAACCACAAGATTCAATGGACACTTAAGACATTACACACATCTTTAATTTAGGACCACACAAAATTCAAAAGTCTCCTTTTATTTCTTAAATTAGCACTGAGGGAGTACTTTAAAACTTAAAGTCTGTGCCCACTCAAACACCTTCATACAACAGAGTGAGTAATTCCACTTCATGGGAGATGGAGAAGTGGGAGAGGGTATAGGCAGGGGCGGAGCCAATTAATCACTAGGGGTTTCATCTTCGGCAAAAAATTACCTAGATTAAAATTATTTTTATGTATATATATAGTAGACGTTGAACTCCCTCAGCTTATTCATTTGTTTATTACTTTATATTTTTAAACCCCTCGGAGTAAATCCTGGCTCCGCCACTGGATTAACGTATTCAAGTGGGTCCAAGGTATGTAGAATGACCAAAATGCCCTTTAATAGTTGACTTAAACTGGCCATTAAACTCATGGAAAGTTGAAATTGAAGAGTTGTAAAAAAAAAAAAGGACAATGTTTATAGACTAAAAGGGAAAGCAAGACAAACCAATTTTGAAAAGGAGGGCGCGGGCGCACTTAATTTCTTAAACTTCATGTACCGTCAACCACATTTACATTCCACCAAAAAAAAAAAAAAAAAAAAAAACTGACCAGAATTTCACGGCGAATAGCTGAAAAATCATAGAACCGTTTCTCAGGAAAATGACCAAACTCTCCCCATTCAAGACAATCATCATTATTATCACCAATTCCTTTAGGGCATTTCTCAAGTTGAAGTAGTAGCGGTCTACGAGTACAAATATCACTGCCACGTGGCAGGAAATCACGTCCAACTAAAGCTTCAAGCACACTCGATTTTCCGCTACTTTGACTACCAACAACCACCACTTGTGGTAACCGGAGACCGGTAAGACGATGATCGCCGATGTCATTACTGAGTGATGAGAAGATATCTTGAAGTTTATTGATTATTGGAATCACTGATGAACCAATGAACAATGACGGAACGTCGTCGTTTGATTTCTTGCCCATTGGTTTGATGCAATTTTGCTATCACTGTGAGAGATGAAGAATGGAGGACTATGGAGAAACTGGAGTTCTTAAAGGGGTTGAAGATTCTTGGAAAGAAAAGCTGCTTCTTTTTTTTTTTTCCTAGGAAATTTGAAAAGTTTTAATACTAAAACCTTTGGCATGCTTAAGAGAGGAGGAAAGGTCCAAAATGGTCCTATAAGTTTGGACTTCAACTCAAAATAAACCTTTTTTTTTTTTTTTTTTTTTAAGGTGAAGCACTAATTGTCCTTCATCTATCCAATTGGAACACATTTAGTGCTAGTAGCCCGTTTGGATTGGCTTATAGGTTAGCTTATAAGTTGTTTTCAGCTTTTTTGAGTGTTTGGCTGGCCAGCTTAAAGTCATTTTATGCTTAAAATAAGCTCAAAAAAATAATTGGACCCATTTGACTTAGTTTATCTAAAGCAGCTTATAAGCTGAAAATAGCTTATAAGCCAAAAAAAATAAGTTGGACTACCCCAACTTATTTTTTTCAGCTTATAAGCTGCAAACAGCTTTAAGCTGTAACTTTAAGCTGTAAGCCAATCCAAACGGGCTCTAGGTAACTTGTTGCTGGATGTTGTACTATTATGTTAATGGTGGCAAGATTTTATTGGGGACCAGTGATTACCTAATATCTAGAGGGGACCACATTGCAAGGATGAAGAATTATAGAATTTGGCTATAAAATTGATTTCAAAAGGGTAAAAGAAAAATTTGCTTTTTCTGCACATCACGTGCACAAGTGCTTTGTTTAGTGCAATTTGTTTTTGTTGGTTTCTTTATTTCTTTCTTTCTTTCTTTCTATTCCTTCTATTCTTTAATATTAAATTTTCAATGCAATTGTCTTTGGCAATACCTGTGTTATCCGTACATAAAGAAACTATATATTTTACTTAAACTATGGTAAACTTCAAAGATCAATTAGAATGTTTGAATGTTTTTTTTTTTTTTTGGTTTTCTTCGGCGTGTAAAATAATGTGAAGGAAAACAAAAGTTTTCAAGCCTGAAGTTCCACGTTATAATCACTATATTTATTTTGAGACTTCAACATGTATATATATATATTTACAAAATTGTTTATTAATGGTATTGAGATACAATTTCCACTTTTAAAAGAATCATGGAATCAAGGTATAGAATGTTGAGATTTAGTTCTAAACCTAAAATTATAGGATTAGTTTTCCTAGGCTAATTTGGAATATTTATTTATGGTATTGAATAGATTGAGGCTATTGGAGATTGTTTGAAGATTTGACACTTCAAGAGAGTTGCGTTCCGGTTATAAGGCAAGTGAGGCTTAAACTCTTAGTTTACTTGCTTTTCATAAAAAGCATATGGTTTGTGTTGTATGTATGCATTTAAACCATTTAGTTCGTGTGAGTGAGCAAGCATGATCTAAATTGGATAATTTCCAAGTTTCTAAAGTAATGACCGTATGAGTCCTTTAGCGTAATTTCGCTTAAATAGATACTATTTATATAAATGTAAAGTTTGGAAGTGGTATTGATTGGATGTATGTTCCACTTATCATATCTTCAGAGGGTCATACTTCCACAGGTCCCAATGATGTTCGGTGAGAGATAGATGCTAGAATTTTAAGTAACCCGAGTAAGATGGGGGTAAATAATGCCCTCTCCGGACGACGGGGTAAGACATAGACAAATACGTACTATGTCCCGTGAGCATAGATTCAGATTCAATGTAGTGCATCTATTGCTCGTCTGGGTAAGATGGGTGTAAATAATGCCCTCTCCGAAAGACGGGGTAAGACATAGACAAATACGTACTATGTCCCGTGAGCATACATTCAGATTCAGTGTATTTCATGTATTGCTCGTCCGGGTAAGATGGGGGTAAATAATGCCCTCTCCGGAAAACGGGGTAAGACATAGATAAATACGTACTATGTCCCGTGAGCATAGATTCAGATTTAGAGTATTTCATATTTTGCTTGGTTGTGCTTCATGATTTTAGCTTTAGCTTCAGTGCTTGTATATATTTAATAAATTTGTACTGTGTAATTGCTTTTATGCATTATCAGGGATTTCAAAGACTTGCCCCAGGGGTAAGCTGAGAGTATCGATGATCTTGCTGGGTCTACACTTGTTGATGTTGTATGTGTGCAGGTGTGGTTAACGGTGACCAGGTAGCCGATACTTGATTCATTCCAGCTTTGTTCAGTCCAGTTCAGTAGAGGTGAGCCACCATTAGATCATGGCGGCCTCTTCTTTTTTAGTTGACTTAGTAGTATTCCGAGCTACATCTCGTACTTTTATAGCCAGACTAACAGTTCCATGACTTAGACATTTTTATGGGGTTTATGGGCAAGACTCAGTATTTGTATTTTGCTTCCGCACTTTTCTTTATATTATGAGACTTTGCGTATTATTCATTTTATTCGTTAATTTTTGCATGATTTGCTTAGAGGGTTCACCTTATGGGTAGAAACTCGTCAGGTGCCCGGTCACGGCCTGAGTGTTAGATTTGGGTCGTGACATCCTTAGAATGTATAGTTGATCAATGTCGACTATACAACTGCAAAATAGTACTAATTAATTTTATTATAGAAATGCTTAATAATTACTGCTATCAATTAATTGATACTTTTTGTTTGATTAAAATATGGCTAGTTTCGTATGTAAAATTTAAAAACATGAACTATGTATATAACCATAGTACTGAATACAACATTGAAATCGTAGAGAAGGTACGATTGATATTTCGATACTTCATGAAAAGAATAAAAACGTAAATGAGCAAAAGTCACATTATCAATGAACAACGAATATGTTCCACAGTCAATCCTAAACTTATTTATGATACTAGATGACCCATGCCCGTTCTGAACACGGAATTATGCCAACCATCGTCGTTCAAAAGAGGTTTGATCATGGGAAAACATACTTATTTTAATTATTTAGAGCCCGTTTGGATTGACTTATAAGTTGCTTATAAGTTGTTTTCAATTTTTTTGAGTGTTTGGCTGGTCAACTTAAAGTCATTTTGTGCTTAAAATAAGCTCAAAAAAAATAATTGGACCCATTTAACTTAGCTTATCTAAAGCAGTTTATAAGCTGAAAACAGCTTATAAGCCAAAAAAAAAAAGTTAGACTATCCCAATTTATTTTTTTTAGCTTATAAGTTGCAAACAGCTCATAGGCATAAGCCCATCCAAACAGGCTCTTAGTAGGTTTACCCCCAAATAAATAAATAAAATAGCAATACGATCAAGCTGACTAAATCTTAGCATAAGTACGAGCCATATCATATATATTCGATTGTGGAACAAAATTGGAAAATTACATTCCTAAGCTTGCTTCCATGAAAATGAGGAAGAAATAAACATTTGATTATTCGTGTTCATGTTGGCGGTCCACTAATACAAAAGGATGCTACAATTGAATGAAGTCCTAGCTGTGAAAGTGTCAAAACTCTTTCAATGAAGACTAATCAAAATAATTAGGGCCCATTTGTCCATGAGAATTATTCACTTTTTTCGAAATATTTTTTCACTTTTTTTTACTATATGGTATTTGGCAATAAAAATTTCAAATACAATTTGAAATTATATTTAAAATTTGAAAAACAATCAAAACTTGTTTTTCACTTTCAATACATTCAAACAACCAAATATTCTTTGCAAAAACTATAACCAAGCACAACTCCAATTTCAACTCCAACTCTAAAATACCAAATAAAGTGAAAAATATTTGATTTTCATGCCAAACGCATACTTAGTTCGAAAGGAATATGGTCATAACAAAACTCTTTAAAGAAAGACGAATTAAAATACTTAGTTCGTAAGGAATGTGGTCATGACTTAGTGGGAGTCAATTCTCTCTCCTATATAAGAGGTGAGAGTGGTACAGCTGAAGCAGACAGCTTGTTGCGCAAGGTATTTTCGAAAATTCACGTTTATATGCTTTAAAGGCATTGTACGTATAGCCCTATCACCTGTACATGAATATAAACTGCAGACAGTCTGGGGACCACTTCAATTTGAATGCAACGCGCTACATTTGCATCTTTTGAAATTCCAGCTATCTTCCAATGAGGGTCCCACATTTGTAACTCTTTGTTTGTCACTGTTGGCTTCTTTACCTTCTTATGTTCTTTTTATTTATAAAGTAGCACTCCTACTATTTTTGTATCTGCTTTTCAAATTAGCAGTAAAATGTTGTAATTAAGCATATATGCTTGGAAATGTTTCTTAAAACTTCCTCTTGACTTATTTGTGAACGTTGGCCTCTTTACCTTTTTATTTCTTTTTATTTATAAAGTAGCACTCCTACTATTTTCGTATCTGTTTTTCAAATTAGCTGTAAAATGTTGTAATTAAGCATATATGCTTGGAAATCAATATATATAATAAATCTAGGAATAAAAAAAGTGATGTGGCACCTTTCTTTGGCCAAGAAACATAATTATCTTTTTTCTTCATTTTTTGGACTTTTCTCTATTTTTTTTTACCATTTATGTGCTATGTTAAATAATCTCAAAGTCATTCCTTTAACCCTCTTAATTAAATTAAATATCCAATGTCAAAATTTAAAAGAATCATCTCTTTAACTCTCTTAATATTACTCCCACGATCCATCAATTGAATAAAAATTAATTGTTGCTCTCAAATACTAGCCCTAAATGGGTACTTTAAATTTTCAGTTTTTAAACCTTTTGTTACCTATTATTATTACCCTATTTTTATGACCTTCGTTATCCATCATCAGAATAGTTGTAGACTTACATCAAATATATTTAGCACCCAAAAGTTCTCATCAATTTTTTTTATCCACCATGTGATAACTGATAAGTAACACATTTTATCTACTTTCCCACTAATCGTGTTGGTCATTCCTTTTGATCTCAGGTGATTAGTTCTTTTAAATTTTGTGTTTCGGCTTTCTTTTTTTCTTTTTGAAATATTTATATAATATCATACTGTTACTTCTTAAATGTTTGTGATTTTTTGCAAGTTGAAAATAGGTGACTAATGGGGTTATATGTGGATATAATTTTATCCTATTTTTGTTTGGTAAGTTATCGGTATGTTTTTATTGGCGAATTGATATAACTTTCTTATGTTACTTTCTTCTTCTTTTGCTTCTTATTTTAATATCTAGTGTGTATGAACTTTCTTGAATCGAATGAAGGTTTTTCAGGCACTATAGTTTTTGGTGTCAATTGGCCAATGGGGTTATATGTGGATGTAATTTTACCCTATTTTTGTTTGGTAAGTTGTCGGTATGTTTTTGTTGGCAAATTAATATGATTTTGTATGTTTTTCCAGATACTAAAGTTTTTTGTGTCGATCATTTTCTATCTTTTTAAAAAAAAAAAAAAAACAATTTGTCTTCTCATTCCTCTATTCTATAAATAATATAAGCAAATAATATAAGCATGCCCTTTGTTGGACAGCTGCTAAAGTAAGATATCAACAATAGTAAGTGAAGATGTTATTTTAAAATAATCTTTACCAAATAATTTTACGTATTTTCAATTAAAA
Organism: Lycium barbarum; assembly: GCF_019175385.1. NCBI lineage: Eukaryota > Viridiplantae > Streptophyta > Magnoliopsida > Solanales > Solanaceae > Lycium > Lycium barbarum. The sequence goes on along the minus strand of NC_083345.1, from coordinate 112,526,015 downwards.
AAAGAATTAGTTAATGATAAATTTCTCAGTAGTCGAAAGAAGGATTGTCAATGAAATTTAAGCTTGAATATTCAACTGTTTTTTGAATTGTCTCTCCCTTTTAACGATGTCATGTATAGAATTCGTAGGAACTTTTTTAAAAAGAAATGAACAGCTTTTTAGATTTTATAACTTTTAGTGTAGCATCGATATTTTTAGGACGGAAAAAGAGTAGCTTTAGAGTGGAGTAGTCGGTTATAAAAATGAGATATTCCAATGAGAAAAGAGCATAAAAATAGAGAATTTGTCTTAGAATGAATGGGCAAGGAAGCAAGAAGAAGAAGAAGAAGAAGAGAAAAAGAGTTAGATAAATACTTAATATATCAAATAAAAAGGAAAATTCATCCATATAGATTATTATTATTATATAAAATTCAAGTATTTCTGAATGATTGAAAAGTAAAAATTCGTAATTGATAAAAATTAAAGAAAAAGGAAAATAAGTGACAATAATAAATTAGCTTGGAACTTAAAATGTAATCTATTTTGAATTTGAAAAGAAGATATTAAAAAAAAATTATGATCGCGCTTCATTCACTAGTGTTTCTTAAAACTTCCTCTTGACTTTCTCTAATTGAACTTGGTTTTCCATGCTTTAAACTTAATAATTTGCATAAAACAATAAAGTTTCTTACCTAAATCGCTTAATCAATACTGCTAAAAAAAATTAAATTTATGAATCCATAATGAGTCAGTGCTGATTCTTCTGCCTAGTCTAAGATAAGGACGCCAAAACAATGTTTTTCTACAGAAATAACAACAAAGAAAATGTCGGTGCATCATACAGTTTACAAAGCTCAGAGTGTAACAATTTGCTATATTTGCCTTTGGAAATGAATCAACTAAAAAGGACAACAACAACAACATATCCAGTGTAATTCCACAAGACTAAAGTAAAGCTCTGATGCATTATTTATCCAATAGCCAGTACCTCAAAATCATATAATTTGGCCCTAAAAAATTAAAAGTGCCAACTAATTAAAAGGCAATATCTCTAAAGAAAAGGCAAACAACCAAAAGACTTTTTCCAATGGCTTACACAAGCAGCAAGCTCAAGTTTAATGTAAGGGAAATAAATGTCCGGAGGAAGCAGTCATAATATCAGAGTTTATTATACAAAGTCTAAGGTAAAATGCATAATACGAATGGATAACACAGTAATTATTGAATGACATAAAACCAACCTTAAAGAACTTGACATACCCAGTATATTCCGACAAGTGGGGTTTGGGGAGGGTGGGTATGCGCAGAGCTTACCCCTACCTTTGTGGGGTAGAGAGGTTTCCGATAGACCCTCGGCTCAATAAAATCTTTTTCAGTCATGTCTTACAAAATAAAGATCAAGCCCAGAACCATTTAGGAAAAGATTTGAAAGACTCTGTCGAATAGCTTTGGATAGGTTTTTCAAGGCAAGAAATACCAAAACAAAATTCTAATACAACCAAACAATGTTCTAAATCAACATAGTCGAAAAGTATTGTAGTTAAGAAAATTCAAGAATATTTCATACAAACGCAATGATCTATTTATACTTTCAGAATCACATGGATATTAAGCTAAGCGTTACTTTAGTTTTATAGAGAAGACTTAAAATTCCCGCAACAGAAATAGGCAACAAATGGTTTGAGCAGAGGGTCTTTTGGAAACAGCCTCTCTGCCCCCAAAAAGCAGGGGCTTACATCCTTACCCCACTTGTGGATCACACTGAGTATGTTATTGTTGGTCATTTTTTTTAATTTTTGTTTTGATATGAGTGTTAGAATATGTAAATATGCAGTTACCATCTTTATTGATGTAAATATATTAGAAAAATATTTAGTTACCATTCTGGTTAGGTGTATATTTAGTTACCCTCATTATAGCTAGGTGTATATTTAGTTACCTTCATTATAGCCTAGGATCTTTGTATATATACACCCGTTGAGTAAGATTAATGCAAGCAGATTATTACCTTCTTACAATGAGATTGTAAATAATAGCAATCAATGCATGTAAATAAGTACCAAATTATATAGACAGCATTGAACGCTACATGCTGGTTATTATTAACATACATTTCAAGACAATGTATCTACGAATACTGTATTTTTGGCAGGTGATACATTCTGTTAAATACTGAAGTATCACATACTTTAATCATCTATGATTGAACTATTACATCTATGCAATTTACATATTGAGAAACTAAATAGTCTCCATATTTGGAAAGGGGAAATTACCGGCAAAATTGCAATATTGATAAAGATGATGAAACTATCCTCAACAAGTTCCATTGATTGGTCTGAAGCCCCTGTATCTGCAGTGAATCCATCTTCATGCATATCTCCTTGTATGCATCAGCTTTATGTATGCTAACAGTTGAGCAGCTCCCATGACCCATCTGTATTCTCTAGGCATAGTTGTATCATCATCAGTACATAGACATCTCACTTTGATTTGCTTATATCATGAACTTATATTGGTTGCAAGGCAAATAAAAAATACATTCACAACTGCTTGAAAAGATAATTTACTCGATACTCTAAAGAAAATTTCAACCTTTCACTATAACAAAAATGTAGGAACACTGATATTGATCTTCCAAACTTACAAATCCAGAAATTTCGTGGTAGTTGCATCGACCAATATATGTCAGTAGCATTGACATATATACAGAATCCAAATTATTTAGTTTAGCAGAAATATTACACTACCCCGTTTTCATTGCAATCACACAGATGAGTTTGATTGCATCAAGTTTCATTAATGCGAATTTTTATAAGTAACACGATTAGTACAAAAGAGTGCAAGTAATTAAAATATTTAATCTTAAATATTGAGTTTTAAGAAGTAGGTAAATTCACTTCGTCTTGTATTATTCGAAAATGGCACAATACGGCTTAGTGTTGTGGTATACTTATATAATTGAAGAAAACTAACAATTTATCGACAGTTAAAATACGCATATGACTAACCATTTTGATGTAATATCTTACCCGATATAGTATATAGGTAGATAATTGGCCTCAGCGAGATGTTGTACGTCTCTTTCTACTCGCTTTTGTCATTGTGGAGCTGCAAAATGGTCACACACGCACACACATTGATTCCTGGAAAATTGGTTAGGGGAAAAGGGTTGAATCACATTTGCATATGAAAAAAGATTGGACATGACAATCTTGAAATGGCTGATGCCATCAAAGTGAATGAATCAACATAAGATTAAGGGTACAATTGGGTACAATTTTGCCCAACTCCAAGAGATAGATCACTTATTTACCAAGAATAAACTTCACTGAGAGACATTTCCTCAAGTAGTTTTGTGCTGACAAAGAGTAAAGCTCCAAAAGCCTCAAATTCTGAGCATCACTTTTAACCTGTACAACATGAAAACAAAATGCATTTTAGTACCCTGGTTAAGCTACTAAAAGAAACGGTTAAATAATGTTACACTTAATACAGTATAGAATCCAGATTTGAAATTTGAAGTCAAATGGTCATGACCAAAAAGCATTAAACAAAGTACTTAATCAGTCCATACAAATAAAGAAAGAATTTTAACAGAGAAGTTTCTGCAATCAAAATGTAAAGCACAAAACATTGACCTGAAGTCAGTATCAGCGAATTCCTGAGCAATTCTCAACCAATATACATGAAATATCAAAACTCATAGAAAAGCTGCAAGGAGAAATTGACGAAGTCTATGAATATAAAAGGACTTGCCCATCCGTCGACCTTGCCAAGGCATGGAAGGAGATCAATGACATTATCCCAAACTTGTTTTAAACAACATAAATGCTTGGGCTGATCTGAAAGTAGACCCTGTAGAAAAGCAGAACGGAAAAATCCTATAGATTCAAGCGACCAGCTTGGAGCCCTGATAAGTACCCCTTCCAACAAAAACAAACATAAAAGAACTTTGAATAATTAGATGCTCATATAAAGTAAAATGACTTATTGACAGAATATGTTAGCTGAAAGTAAGACACTAAATAAAAACAGAACACATAGATCAAATTCACAAGAAAACAGCCCCTTAATTCCTCGCTATTCCTTTTTTTTTTTGGAGCCACTCACAAGTCACAACATGTTCATACATTTCATTGAGATTAGTTGTTATGGTAATCAACCATCTGATGTCTCATCATTCAATTTGACCATTTCAGAAAACAACTCCCCACCTTGGATGCATTCTAAAAATGTAAAAATAAAGTCCTTTGCATAACCAGAAGATGTAAAGAAAATGGTAAAGGCTGATGTGCTTCAAATTAAATAGCCTGCAGTAAAAATAAACTGAAAGCAGTTTTAACTTGCTGAAACTAAATAATCTTCCGCGGAAGTGAAAACTAAAATAAAATATTAAGCAATTAGCCTCTCTTAAAGTTTGGTCAATAACAATTTTGTTTAGAAGATGGCAAGGCAAAGCCAATTTACACCGATTAACGTACTGTGAAAAAGTAAAGTTGATTTTTTGGAGGTACAAAAAATTTTAGATATTTAGTAAGGGATCTAGAATAGTCTAGTGTAGGATCTTGGATAATTATCTTAAAGAAAAATCTAAATATTCTAGAGTAGTATTAGAAGATAAGGCTAACTAGATATTTTGTAGATATACCTAAATAGTTCTATCTAGAACCATCCCTAAACAAGTATAAATAAGGTTGGCTTTAGTCATTTGTAACCAAGCCAAGCCAACTCAATTGTAAGTCATTCAAGTCAATTCAAGAAAGTCTTCTTCAACCAAATTCTCCTTTTCATAGCTTCCTCTTCTTTAGTTGAATCTTCCGATCTTAGTTAACGATCTTGGGCTAGCAGAAGGTCTCCCCGATTTACTTTTCTTCTGCTATATTAAAAAAAATTAAAGTAAAAAAGAAAGAAATCTGTTGGTTTCCATTACTCCATTTATACGAAATCAAAGGGAAAAGGATACAAATGGTCATTCGGGTGAAACTATTGACAGCGAGTGGCCCAAGAATTTTAAAATTCATTTTTTAGCCTTTTAAAAATAATTTCATTTTCTAGTAATTTTTCAACTTATTCCAGCATATGTATATAAATTGTATCATTGTTGTATATGTATCACTAATGTATCATGCATATAGAAACTGTACCATTGTTATATAGAATAGGTATCCCAACAGTACATGTAGAATAGGTATCCTTACAGTATATGTATAGAATATGTATCATTGTTGTGTAGTTTGTGTATTATAAATGTATAATCAATGTATACTCACTAAAATGTATCATTGTTGTATATGTGTAAAAAATGTAATATTGTTGGGTAATTTTGTATAAGAAATGTATAATCAACGTATACTCACTAATCATACATATATTATACAATTATTATACACATATTATACATGTTCTGAGATATTTAAGTAATACTACGTTCTAGAAAATGTATCACTGTTGTATAATTTCATTTTAATAAATAAATATATAATCAACGTATACCAACTAATTACACACATATTCTACATGTTTTGGACATTTCTTGAAGATTCAATCAATGTATACTTACTAATTATACACATATTATACATGTTTTGGGATATTTTTTGAAGACTCAATGTGATTTTTTTTTCCTCAACCTTCAGTGGCGACTTTTGGATCTTAAAGTCGCCACAAACAAAATGATCTTTTTGTGTGAATCTTTAGTGGCCATCAAAAGTTTGATTTTTTTTTATTAGTGGCTGGTAGGGGTGTTCATGATCCGATTTGACTCGATTTTTGGTTAAAATCAAACCAAACCAATTAAGTCAGTGTTTTTAAATATTCAAACCAAACCATTATAGTATAAATTCTATCGGTTTCGATTTTGTCGGTTTGGTTCAGTTTTTGCGATTTTTTTTTCGAGTTTTAAGAATATATTTTATAATGCAAAGAATCTTTGAATCAAAGGGTAACTAAGTACGACTTTGACTATGATCTATTCAAATCTAAAAATCTTCTTAATTAATTCATCAACTTTATTCTAGTATAGGCCTATGATTATAGGCAGTGGCGGAGCCACTCATGGCCAAGGGTGGTCACCTGCACACCCTTGGCTAGAAAATGGTACTAGTATATGGATTAAATATTATAGTTAACTGGATATAGATTAAATTTTAAACATCCTTAAAATAATTAAGATAGATAGCTTAGAGGTAAAGGGTGTTCAATTTTATCTAAAAGTCACGGTTTAAAGCTTGCGTCAAATGCTTGTCATCTTCTTTCTTTAAAAGAAAACATACAAACAATGTCCGAAGCTACTTGGTTAATTTGTATTTGCACTTATTTTCTTCCATTTCTGACTGAGCTTATTTGTATTTGAATTATGATTTGCATTTGGTTTATTCCTATGTTGGTTTGGAGTTACGTTGGACTCATTTGTTGAAACTCCTTTAGTCTTTCTTCTTTCCCTCTTATTTCCTAGAAAAGAAGAAGACGTATTGTTAAAAAGAAGATAACGAGATCTAATAGCAAGTTAGCTACCACTTATTTTGTTCTCTTTTCTTTTTTAATTGCTTCTGTGAACATTTTAATTATCCAATTTTGTTCTCTTTCTTTCTTTTTCTTTTTTTCAAAGAAAATTAATTAGTCGTTATCTCTCGCTTTGTAATATTCTCGGAATGCCCCTTGTTGTTCTCCGCTTGTGGGATTACGTACACTGGGTTTGTTTTTGTTGCTATCATTTGATACTGTAATCACTGTAAGAGTTTTCTAACAATGAAATTTATCAAGAATAACTTGCGAAATCAAATGGACCATACATTTTTAGGCGGGTGTGCAGTGATAATGTTAAAAAAAAAAAATCGTTGCACTCATTCATTGAAAAAAAATTATATACTCGTCAACATTTGAACAACCTTACCGAAATTTCTGGCTCCGCCACTGATTATGGTTACAGGAATTACATAAACAAAACATCTACTTTTCATGATTCCAGTTACCTGGCTCCCTACATATAGCCTTTTGATAATACACGGCCCCTCCGGTATTTTTGTTATCTAGACTCATCGTGTTTATGAAGCAGTGAGAAGAAAGCACATATGTTAAAACTGAAAACAATAAACAGAAAGACAAAGTCATCAACCAAATCTTTTCTGATTTCAATTGCCATTTTCTTTCCTTTAATTTGTTACAGATAAAATGCTAGCTTAGTAATTCAGACGACATGTCTTAGGCTGCTTTTTTTTCATTAAGATTAAGACGTCTGAATCTGAATACATATCTGAATGATTAAGATGATGTCTTTAGATCTGAACACTAAATGATTAAGACTGTTTGTTTTTTAATATCTGAATGTGCATAATTTATTTATTTATAAACATAAATAATATACAATTCAAATAAAAAATAATTAAATATTAAAATGTATAAATTTAATAAAATAAATCATTATTTTGTTCAAAATCAATTAACATAATCAAAACGGGAAAAAAAATACAAAATCAACTCTTAACCCTAACATCTAACACCAGTATATAGGAAACTCCTTACCGCCGTAGCCTTAGTAGATCCACCAACAAATTCGACTTTTCAAATATCAACTTGTCACGACCTAAACCGATGGGCCGTAACAAGTGCCCGACCACTACTGTGCTTGCATTTACTTCTCACTGACTGTCCTGGGCCCATATACAATCTGTAACTGTGCTATACTGTCTCCCGAACAATCAACATAAAAGACACCGTACCGGGAACTCACGGGCAACACATACATATAAACATAAACACTGAGAATAACAGCGTGGGCCGATTTGGCCGCCACACATATATACTGTACAACAAAATACACGCCGATGAGGCTGCATAATATCACGACTACATATCACTGTCTACAGACCTCTATGGAGTACAAACAGTAGAAATGACAGGACAAGGCCCTGCCGTACCCATATATGTATGTAACAAGATGGCATACCAAACGGACTGGAGCTCCGGATCAATGGAGCGTACCGACTGCTGCTGAGGGGAGGTCCTACTGCGATGGATCGTCCGACTGGCTACCTCATCCCGCGGGCATGAACGCAACGTCCACAAGAAGGGACGTCAGTACGAGTAATGTACCGAGTATGTAAGGCATGAACGATAATATAATAAGGGATACAAGTATGGATAATAACAGAATGGAAATATAGAGCATATCATAAGATAAAAGAGTAACCTGTACATCTGAGTGCCTTTTAGGCGGGTACCATGCATGCTTAGTGCTGCGGAACGTGCAGCCTGATCCACATATATACATATATGCATATATCCATAGTAATGCTTTCTTTGAAAAACATTTCTTGTTCATGTATACATAAAATAGAACATATCATGTTGCCGAGGCGTCGGCTCTGATCCATTTAGCCACATATGTCCCGCGTCCGGAATGATATCATGTCATATAATACCAACTGATCAGGTGGATACGCGTCTATAGCGCTCTGGCCCTCTTTCCTATATTCATATACATGTATCATGTACATATATCATGTTCATGTATTATATACATGTATCATATAAGCAGCATGCATGAGAGCCCAAAGTAAGTCATGTATCTATCGGAGTGACGTAAGGTCGGTAACCTCCGATTATATTATGGAATAATCATGATCGTCATGTCTCACCTTGAAGGAACAATTATTATAAGGTGAGACTATCAATGAAAAGTAACATCAAGAGAAAACATAAAATAAGGTCATAACTCTCATAAGGCATCAATTCATATACTTTGGAATCTTTAAAAATAGTCATCATCCATGAATAAAATTGAGAAATCAAGAAATAGATCAACATTCTTATATCGTCATTGAAATCGTAACTTGGAACCTTTAAACATGAAATCGTTCTCATCATAGTCATCATAGAAAAATATTCTCATCTTTGGCATCATTGTCATCATGATAAAAATATGTCCATCATTGTTGTCATAAAAGCTTACAAAATCACAAACCTCTAGTTTGGAAAAATACGGACATTTTGGAAAACATTTACGGGTTATCGGGAAAGGAATCATAACTTGAGATCATAAACATCTAACCTTGAAAGAAAGGAGACTATGAAAACATTTATGGAATTATAATCATAGGAATCATGCCTTTGAAAGAAAGGGGCGAGCCTTAACATACCTGTTCCACCTCGTATTAGCTACGCTTATTCGTCCGAGCTCGTAAGTCTGCATTTAAGAGGATTTACACTAACGTTAGCCTCTTCATCGTACACTTGTTCCAAGCTTCAAATTAAAATATTCTATATTCTGCCGAAAATCGAGCAGCATCTCCCCTATTTATATGTCTAGCCCGAGTTCTCAATTCAACAACCAACAACAACCACAACAATACCAACGTTAACCATAATGTTTCCAACACCAAAATACTTCATAAACATCCCATATGGTGTTTGTCCCATATTTCCATCACAGAATCATTTTATAACAATTTTATAGCTCCTTCTCCGTAAATAAACTAAGATTAACGTTAATAGCAAGAGATTCATACCTTTATCTCGATAATAATGCTATATCTTCACTACCCCACCTTGAGCTTAAGCCACAACGCGTTGATACACAATTTTGTCGTTGCAACTATACGCTGTCTGGACCGGGATTTGGGAATTATACCTGGTTTTGGGCTAGAAAGTTGATGATGGAAAGTTGGGGAGTTTTCTGGAACATTCGAGGGGTTCTTGCTGTGTTTGGGACGAAAATGAGGGGGTATACCCCTTTAAATAGCGGTCTAGGTTCTGCCTGGACAGACTTAAATTTCCTTCAGCGTGTTCGCGCCCCCTTTGGGCGCGTTCGTGCTGGCTCAGTTTTTCTGACTGCGCCTTCATTCAGTAAAAAGATCATAACTCTTGATCCCGATATCGTGTGAGGGACCAGGACCTATGGTTGGAAAGCTAATTCAATTATCTACAACTTTTATTCTTGGTGTTGTTCCAAATTCCAAACTTATAATATCGTTTTGGCCCCTCCAAGTCAGATCATCCGAAAATGTTTCCTTAAATCATCCTTTTGGAGGGCTTATGCCCCTATTTGGCTTAAGGGTCCTTCTTAGGAATTGCTCAACTTTCCATGTACTACTCATATATCTCTTCATATGTCCTTTATAAAACTCCGATGTGTGGGCCCCACTTAGCTTGCAGCAACGAGGGCTTTTCGTCAAGTGACATATGAACCAATTCACCCCATGTGGTCTCCAGATGTCATATATATGTTATCATTACATTCTTATAATATAAACTTCATCCTGAATATGGGCCTCAAAATTATTCAGCGCGTTCGCGCCTCGTAGTGGTGCGTTCGCGCTGTGTTGGCCCTTGGCCTTCTGCGCGTTCGCGCAGACCATTTTCCTGGTCTGCCAGCCCGACTTGTAACGTCCATATCTACTTACCCCGATGTCCTATTGAGGAGCGGTTTGTTGTGTTGGAAACTAGACTTCCCAAACTTCACTTTAGACTTTTGTTTCAGTTCAAAACTCTTAATATACTAAAACATATTCTTTCTTCCAGTTAGGCCAAAATTTCCGTACCAAACCTTGCCCAACTTTCCTTCAAAGCCTCGGGAGCTTAATCTCCTTAGTTCACTGGTTTTCCAATCCTCCTATAACCTGTTACACGAACTCGGACTCTTATAATCGTAACATGAGCACCTATGATATTGCATCTTCTCGACAATAACTCTGATGTCTGCAATTGAATAGCTAATACCTAACAAATCTCACGTACGGAAATTACGGGGTGTAACACAACTAAAATCCCCTTTTAAGCTTCAAAACTCAAATTTCAAGGAAGATCAAGAAGAAAATAGGTTCAATTTTTAACTTATTTATATTTTCAATCCCCAATCCTACTCGCACTATTAGACCCACCATTTTTACCGGTGCAACTCAACAAAATCTACCACTATCAAGGTGGTGGTGGGCCACCCCTATTTTACTGGGGTGGTAGGTGATTAGAGAAGCTATTAGCTGTGCATTGGAAGAGTTCAAAGTCTTATTATCTTGTTTATGGTTGTTTTCGATGGAATTTTCTTTAATTATATGTCATAAAAGTGATATTTCTGATGTTGAATGTGAGTTGTACATACTTTTTTTGGCCTGTGAAGGTTCAATTGAGAGGAAGAATAGTTAACAATGGAAGTTTATATAAGGAATTGAGAATTAATGGTTGTGGCTATTTCAATTTCGTAGACAGAAATTGTTTCTTGTATCATTGTGTGTGCCATTGTGCTAAAGATTAGATAATAGCTTCTTGTTTTCATTGATTCGACAGTGAAGGATACATGGGAATTGAAAAGGCACGTTAGGAAATCCCTTGCCATGGTTGATGTGCTTATGTAGGGAGATGGAATGGAGAAGAAATGAACGTTTATAATAATAAGAGTTCGATATTCAAAAAAATAAAAGAGCAAGATAGGGTCTGAATGGTTTTCAGACTTGGTTTTAGATCTGACCGAATCAGATGTATTTAGATGTAACAAGTGGCTAAATCTTAATAAAAATAAATGCACTTAATGTGCTGAGATCTAAACTATTCAGATTCAGACCTCCATTAAGTGTAAACAAATGAGGCCTTAATAATTAAGTGAAAATACTAACAGCAGATTGGAGCTTGCTATGTCAAAAGTTGCATAAAAAATATCAACAACGTTAAAAAGCTAACTTTTGACATTGAAATGTTTATAAAAAAAATATACCAATAAATTTGTGATGTTAAAAGTTGCATTGAAAACATTCTTAGTGAAAAATAATTTTCTTAATACCAAACACACTTAAATTTATAATCTGGAACTCTGCCTAAAGGGCAATATTCCAGTGTATAATGGAATCAAATGGGCTAGGGGCAATGGGCCAGACTTTTCTTCATTATTTGAATTTGTGTGTGTATATATATAACGGGTTGGTTCCTTTTTTTGTTTAACACCAAACCAATCAAATGTTATTGATTTTTTAAAACTTAAAACGAAATCAAGTCAAACCGAATAGGTTTTCGATTGATTAAGTCGATTTGACTCGGTTTACCGGTTCAAGTCGATTTTATGGTTTGGTTCCTTTTTTTTGTTTAACATCAAACCAAACCAATGTTATTGATTTTTTAAAACTTAAAACCAAATCAAATCAAACCGAACTGGTTTTCGATTTATTAAATCGGTTTAACTCGGTTTACCGATTCGAATCAATTTTATGGTCTCATTTGAACACTCCCAGTGGCTGGGCTAGCGCCTGACAATAATTTGGGCCAAAATGCCAAATCGCGGTATTAAGCCCAAACATGAGTCAAACAAATTTGGGAAAAAAACATAACTGTACATTATTTAAAAAACATTTACAGAATCATAGCAACATTAATTTAAATATCATTCCATGACAACTAATATTGTCAACACTATAACTGATTCCTAAATTCAAGGAACCCACCATGATACATCCACCTTCAACTGCAGTGTAAACAAAGTGGTATAAGGCAATGTTATATACAGATGGTGCCAAATCTCCCAAAGGTTAGCTGGAAAGGGTTAATCTGTAAGAACTTTGCTACTCATAAGTCCATCTTCACCCTATGGTTGCAACTTCATGGCAGAATGCTTATTGCTGACAGGTTATTGAGCTGGAAGATACAAATGGATAAGAAGTGTGTGATGTGCAAGACTGGGGAGGAATCTAGAGACCATCTATTCGCTACTTGTCCCTATGCGTACAAGGTATGGAGTCGACTAATGCAATGGCTTCAAGTGCACCAACCAACTGGACATACATGGGCACAACACCAGCAGTGGTTACTTATCAAAACTAAGGGCAAAAGTCAGGCTGCCCAAGTGCTAAAATTGGTTCATGCCGAATTCATACATGCCATGTAGATAGAGCGAAACTTGAGAGTGTTTGAACACAAGGGAAATGCCGAGGAAATAGTAGCTAGAAGAATTGCTTGCCTTTGTAATGTTAGAGCACCCCCTGCTAGTAGGGTTTATTTAGATTAGTACTTCTTCTAATTTTAGGTAGGATAGAAGGCTGTGCCTTAACAGTTTGAAAGAGTCAGATGTGTTATCTGACTCAGTTTTGTAATTCATACTTTGGTGATTAATGAAAGCCTAATTACCAAAAAAAAAAAAAAAAGAGAATCACGTATAACTCCCCAAGCTTTTTTATCCTGTTTTTTAGCTCAAATTTTTTATCTTCTGAATCAATTTATCAAACATAATATACATCTAAAAAGAAGGGATAATTGTATTCTAAAAAAGCTAAATGTACAATTTACATCTCCTTAGAGGTAGTCAGTCACCTGAAGAAGCTCAATAAATCCAAGACAAAAGAAGGTAAAATATTATATTGAATATATATAACATTTATACCAATTTATAATAAATTTTATAACGTGAATATACCATGAATATGTATGTGTAAAATTTATATATACAGTGAGTATAATATCTTATACGAAAATATACTACATATATATAATAAATTCATATTTATATACGATATATACAAGAGTTAAAACAAATTTATACTAAAAATATAAAATGAATAATTATTTATTCTAGAAATCTACCTTGAATATGCATTATTTTTAGTATAATATTTTATACAAAAATATACTACAGATATATAATAAATTCATATTTATATAGCATATATACATGAGTTAAAACAAATTTATAATAAAAATATAACATGCATCATTATTTATTCTAGAAATCTACGATGAATATGCAATTGTTATCTTCTACTAAAATCACCATCAATTTTAATCCAAAAGCATATGGAGGTAGTGGGTTTGAGGGGAGAGAAAGTGAATTTGAGGGTGAAAGAGAAAGTCATTTTAAAGGCTAGGACACGGTTAAATTTTAGAGTTATAGTAACGAGAGAGAAAGCATAATGGAGTATATATATTTAAGGGCAAAATTAGTTTCTTCATTTATGGTGTTATTTTTGAAAAGCTTCAAAAGTTGTGCTATTTGTGTAATTTTGTCAACAAATTTCCAGGTAGTGTCCTTTTCCCGAAGCCGAAGCTCAATTGGACTCACAAAATCCGATCCATTAAGGCCCAATTTTGAAATCTGGCCGTAACCTCTTCTTCTCTCCTTCTCCTGCGAAATTTGTGTACACTGTAATCTATTTTCCGGGGAAATCAGTAGACTGTAAATCGTGATGATCTAACAGGAACATTGGATTCCGGCCTTTGTTGTTTGGAATTGGGGGTTTCCTGCCAAGATATGCTAGGAAAAAGAGTATGCAGTGGATGGCGTCCCTTCCTTTTATGTTTACCTCTTTTTTTCATTTTCGCTCATATGCTTTCAGGTGAAATACTCCCTATTTCAATGCTTCTTACTCTTAGTAGGCGTCTGGCAATAGATTTGAAAACTAGGTAAAAAGTCACAAACATTGATAATTCAGAATATTTAAGAGATATATACGGGACTTGTTTGAATCTCGAAATTTGAATGCTGCCACATAAATTGGGACGGAGGGAGTAATATTTTTCATTTTATTTGAAAGTTTTGCAGTTGGAGTTGTGTTTGGTTATATTTTTTGCAAATAATATTCATGCTTGAATGTATTGAAATACAACTTCAAAAGTGAAATATGTGAAAAAGTGAGTCAGATAACTGGTTATAAGCTATTTTTCAATTTGAAATTCAACTTCCAATTGAATCTGGAATTTGGAATTTTCATGGCCAAACACTGATTTTGAAATAATGTGAAAGGTTGTTCTGGAAAAAAGTGAATAATTTTTATGGCCAAATGGTCCTTAGCTTTTAAATTGAAGCATTAATAGAACTTACTGGTTTAAATTGTCTGCTTCTTAGTAGTTTTAGAACTACGGCAACATTCAGCTCTACAAGTTCCACAAAGGAAACAACAATATAAGAAGTTTGATCATCTGGTTTTTGGACCTGCTGCGGGTGAAGGCTTGTCTGATCGGCTACAGTGCGAAGGTTTACATCTTGTTTTGCATTAATATTTGCTATTCATATTATATTTCTTTATGTTGTTTCTGCTTGTTGCTACTGCCTCTTTTTCATCATTCTTTGAGCTGATAGTCTATCGGAAACAGCCTGCACACATTCTACCCTCCCCAGACCCACATGTGGAATTACATTGGGTTTGTTGTTGTATTCCTATTAAATTTCTTTGTAGTTTCCTCTTAAAACATTTAGAAACTTGTGAAACAGTTGCTTGTATCTATTTGTTCAATTTTATTATTAATACTGTTTAGTTTTACTTTGGTTGGCTTTACTAATTTTGCTGTCAGTATTTTCTTTCGGCAATATTTTTATCATAGCTTAATTACTCTTGCAATTTTTTTCAAAACTGTTTTGAAAAATGATTCTTTTTTTTTTCCTGAGCCGAGGGTCTATCAGAAACAACCTCTCTACCCCACAAAGCTAGGGGTAAGGTCTGTATACACCCCACCCTAGCCAGAACCCACCTGTGGGATTACATTGGGTATGTTGTTGTTGTGAAACAGTAGCTTGTGAGCATATGTCTCATGTTGAACTAATTATAACAACAACATACCCAGTGAAATCCCACAAAGTGGGGTCCGGGGAGGGTAGAATGTACGCAGACCTTATCTCTACCATGGTAGAGAGGCTGTTTCCGGTAGACCCTTAGCATAGGAACAGGCAATTCAAAGCAGGACAAAAAAGGAATAACGAACAAACCATGAAAACAAATAATACAATAGTAATAGTACAAGAAATAACAATATGTTGCGCAAAAAATCAGTGGGAAGCTCTAGTTTGTGTGCTACGCTATATATGCACCAAGTTTTTAATAATTTCTAGCTCAGAACAACCTACTTCCAATTGCAGTGTTATTCCATTAGCTCTCTTAAGGTGCATTTCTGGATTTTAGTTGCATGAATGTGTATTTGGATTGATGCAAATCTAACTTAGTAGTTTTTCGACCATCTGACCTGTGTATATATTCATGCATATAGTTGAAAGATCAGTAAGCTTACGTTTGTTAATCTAAATATCAGGCAACAAAGCTCTCACCAAGACACATTTTGGAGCATCTTCTAAAAATATGAAGCCAGGAGACAATATTTCCATCGTCACTGTATTTGCCACATATAATACTGCTGTTGATCAGCAGACAAATGGCAAATCAATAGAGATGGTTACGGTTGGGAACATTTCCTACAACAAGGTGGAGAGGTCAATTGCCATTTTGAATGTCTTTGTTAATTTCATTCAGGTAAACTCATGTGCAAGACACCATAGATCAATCATGTGCACTTTTTAAAATTCTCAAGTAGACTTTGATGACATAAGCTCCACTTTGCTGATATGCAATCAGACCAAACACCAGCAGAAATAATTTTGGAAAACTTCTCCTCGAAAGGTTATTGATTTCTTCCTACTTTATCCACAAAAAAAGAAGGTTATTGTCTTCTTCCTATCACACTTTCTAATAATCGGGAAAAGTAATGGTGAAGGTTATTGTTTACACATACATCTCAATGAATCCTACAAGAGATTTTTATTCCTTAATATAGAATTGATCTTGTGAAGTGTTGTGTTTTTTGTACAAGTATGTCTGAGATGCCTGAAGGCTTTCAATTGCTAAGGTTTTATGGTAGATGCACCTATTTGTAAGGCCTCTTACATCACTTTTAGTGGTGTTTGGCTAGGTGTGGGGTAAAAACCTTTGTTGCTCGGACTCTCCTAAAATGTTGCCGAACCCGTGTCGGATCCTCCAAAAACGCACTATTTTTGGAGGATCCGACGCGCACAGGTGGCATATTTGAAGAGTCCGAGCAACATAGGTAAAAACATTCATGCTAAAACGTTAAAACAGAATTAATAGGTCATGAGAAGGTTGTTAAGCAACAAGAGAAGTCATTCGAACTGCATTTCTCACTAGCCTTTAGTTCAAACTCATTAGGGTGAGCTTTGCACTTATTTGGCTATATTTTGTTGAGGCAAACAAACAGATGTGATCCTTTACCTCGTTTTTGTTCTATTTTTTCAATTTTTTTAATCCTCCTATGAGAGCATCGATGTTCCTTCCGGATATCATGTCACTTTCCTTTCGCCTTTTGTTTTACATCTGAAGTGCGTCTTACTCCAATGTTAGAAGTACTTCTGATAGAATCTCATTGCCAACCCAATATTGCAAGCTGTTACCATAGGTATTATCTAGACGATGATTTAATTTGCTTTATTTTGACTTGGATCTGATACATGCAGGAGACCATGCCTCAAAGCAACATCATCATCCTTACTAATCCTTCATCTAAACTTCCAGTGGAAAGAGATAGACTGACCATTCTACCCATTCAAGGTGATTATTCACGAGAAATGTTGATGCTACAAAGAATCAGGTCTTACATTGTAAGAGCACAGTTCATTATTATGAAGGGTATTTTTCTCTTTATGTTGATTTGACTTTAGAACTTTCCCAATTCCTACTTCTATTTCAGCATGCTAGGTGTGCTTCAAATTATCTTTCGTAACGTGTGAAAATCACCTTTCCACACTGAGATAAGCTAATCGACGACATGTATATTTGCATTTTCCAATGCACGAGGGCCTTTGCTGTCCTTGTACTGTCGAAATCATCCATGAATCATTGTTTGTTATATGAGAAAATCATCATGTCCTTGTACTGTTGAATCATCCATGAATATTTGTTTGCATTTCTTTTGGGAGAGGGAGGGGATAGTGGGTGGTTGGTAGTCCTGTACTTAGTAGAGCTTTCATTGTAGAGCTAATGCGGAATTGTTAATTGGATTTTTCTTGTCATGCCAGAATATTTTTGTGTTTGTTTCCAATTTTTTATTTAATTGGACAAAAGAATTGTCCGAGTGTTTCCAGAAATTTCAAGCAATTGTCTACAACGATGACATGTAAACATATGGTAAAGGAAGTTAGGAACATGGCTAAAAGTATCATCTTTTCTATTTTAAGTTTTGATGTCCAAATTTTATCTGGTAAATGTATTGCGAAATTCTCTGTCATTTCTCTATTTCTGTTAACTTGTCGAGTCTAATTCCCTTAGAAAATTTTAGATTTATCTGTTGTATCATGCATGATATCTATTTTGCTAATAGTTCTCCGGTGCAGGTATTTCTTGAAACTAGAGCTGCAGAGCATTCAAAGGGACAAGTGAATCATTACATATTTACCGACTCGGATATAGCAGTGGTTGATGATTTGGGGCAGATATTTAGTGATAACCCCGATTTTCATGTGGCTCTAACATTCCGTAACAACAAAGAGCAGCCTCTGAATTCAGGATTTATAGCAGTGAGGGGCACTCCTGAGGGAATTCTAAGGTTTGTTGGTTTGTACCCTTTTATCCCTGAATTTATGGGGGACAGTGCTAATAGGAGCCCTGGATATCCTAATGGTGCTTGGCTTGTGTGCTTGAGTGTTTTTAGATTATCTATAGCAGCAAAGGGCGCTCTTCAGTTAATTCTAATCTTGTAGGTGTTGCATTCTGTAGTAAATTTTTAGGAGGACTGTCTAGTAGGAACACCGGAGATTTACACAGATGTTTCTTGGTTCATATGCTTGAAATTTTGGAAACCTGTAATTTAGTATTATCTGTTTTCTTTGGCCGAATGTACTTAGTTTTTTTATTAATTTAACATATCTCTTCCTAAAGCCTTTATAACTCCTTTACTATGCAGAGCAAAGTTTTTCTTGGAAGAAGTACTAAAAGTCTACACATCAAAGTTCATGAAAGCTTCCAGAATGCTCGGGGATCAATTAGCTCTTGCCTGGGTTGTAAAATCTCACTCTTCCTTTGATGCCAGAAGGTTTACTAAAAAACAAGCATTTATGGACCAGATCAGTGGCGCTTCAGTCCTATTTTTGCCGTGTTCCATTTACAACTGGACACCACCAGAGGGTGCCGGTCAATTTCATGGGATGCCCTTGGATGTTAAGGTACAGTTCTGGTTTAAGCTTGTTTTGGCTAATAAATGGTAAATATATAGTGAGAGTTTCCGAAATGACTTTTGAATTTCTAGTTTAGGGAGTTGTAAATCATTGACATATAAATGCGTAGATGGTTATCAACTAAACGTACATATAACTGAAACAAAATGTGCAAGTGCATTCTCCATGTTAGAATTGCAGAATTTTATGTAGTAGATTGTCGCTTGTACAGTTGTACTGTTTCTAAAGTATAGGCAGACCCTTTAATCACTTCCACGTGGACCTCGTAAAGGAAAATATGCTGTTTACAGCTTCTGGGTGGATGAGCACCATGAGGTCTCAGGTTCAATTCCCAGTAGAGACAAAAACCACTGGGTGATTTTTTTTCCATTTGTTCTAGCCTTGGTGGATAGAGTTGTTACTTGTTGCTAGTGGGAGATGGCAGGTATTCCATGGAATTAGTCGAGGTGCGCGCAAGCTGGCCCCAACACCACGGTTATCAAAAAAAAAAAAAAAAAAAACTGAAAAAGAATACCTCTGTTTCTTTCTGAGTTTTGCATTCGTTTTTGGGCACAGGTTGTGCATTTTAAGGGATCAAGAAAGAGACTTATGCTGGAGTCTTGGAGCTTCTTAAAGTCAACGTCTTCTTCAGATATCGCCGACATGTTATGCCTAATCCTAAGAAGTGGCAGGGCGAAGTACGATTTCTAATTCAAATTGAATTTGGTCTTATCAGTCAGAGGATATACATTCCCAACCCCCCCCCCCCCCCCCCCCCCCCCCGCGAGTAAGAGCGTCCACATTCATATAAAAGAATGACCAGGCTGTTTGAGGTTGTTCGTTGTAAGACCAGTCAACATTCACGATCCAAACGGAGCTTGATGTTAAACAACAGGTCAATATTGCCGCTCCGTTGTGACTTTAGAGATTCAGATTACTGATCGTTTCTAACTAAAATGGAACAGACACAGCTTGTAGTCCTATTTTTTGTCTAACTATATGTAAGTTCTTGAATATTGATTCCATGTTTCCTTCTTTGTTTTCTAGAAATTTCAACAAAATATGTATCGGCATTTAACTTTTGTGCTGTGTTCTATAGGAACTTCAACACTGTTTTCTCTTCTGGTGTATAAAAGATACCACTGTCCATACAAGTTTTTCACTTGCAACTTCACCTTTGCATTGTTTATTGCCATAGAGGATTCTATTTCTCCAGGATCTGTTTGTTAATCAGAATTTTGATTCAAGCATAATTATTTAGTTCCTCACCCACGTAAATAAATATATTGTTTAGTTCTTGAGCATAATCATTCCTAAGGTTCGAGTTCAGGACCTTTGATTAAAGGTAAAATTTTGTCTCAAGCATAGTCATTCCAAAATTCAAAAGGTTTGAGCTCAAAACTAAGAATTATTTTACAATTTTACACTTTATTATCAAAGATCTTGAACTCAAACCTTAAGAATGAGTTTTTTTTAATTGGAAGCTGAGTCTAGTTAGCTGATTCCTTAAATTTCAGTTATCATATGCTTACAACAAAATGAAAAAAGAAAAGAAAATTATGATCATAATTTCGAGCAACTCTCTTATATTATTCCTTTTTTACAAATTTATATTATACCCATTAGCCAAAGTGTTTTGACTTAATTTTATTTCTATGCAACTTTCAAGAATTAATTCATTAAACTCTTCAAAATTTAATTTTGTGACGATGCTTTCTCTCATTTCAACCGTAAACATTTTTTTCATCAATCACTTGTTATATATATATATATAATATATAAGTATTATTTAATAATAATAGTAATTATCTTATGTGGCTTTTCTAAAGAGTTGTGTCCCTTAAAGAAAGGTTGTGTCCTTCTATTCATTAACTAATTCCATCTTAGAATGGGTTTAAACGGTTAAATTTAAAAGAATTTCTATTTATTTAAGGGGTTGTGTTGTTTATAGTCTGAGGACGTGAGAACTGAAGGAAACAATTCGTTGTTCCATTCCAGAGAAATTATTCTTAATAACTAAATTCACTCTTCTTTTAACAGTGCAATTCCTCCATCAAAATTCTACTTCATCTTCCGGCAAATTTCTATATTCCTATTGGGTAGTTCTTGTGGTAGAAGAAATCAAAGAGTGCAACTTTGATTTCCAGAGTAGGCATTGTATCCTGGGGATGGACTTTCCCACTAACCACTTGCACTGTGTGGGGGAAATTACTATCCTAAAGATAGTTTCCTGGAAGCGCCTTGCCTATTCGTTCCGCGTTTTACATTGAATTCTCTTTCATGATCTCTCTCTTTAATTTGTTTATCTAAATTTGTCTTGCACAAAGTTACTCCAATGTATTTATTTTGAATTATTCTACAACAATTTTAGGATAGTAAATTTTCCGTTTTAATGGAGTTTTCTTTGTTGTGCGAGAAAACAAATCAATAGTGGAGATGTGTGGTATTAAGAGTCATGACTTTTCATTAGTGTCTCTCTGGGACAACGACTTCCTCTTTGTTGGGAAGAAACAAATAATAACCAAATTGCACGACGAGGTAACAGCGGAAGAAATACTCAAGTCGAAACTTCCCACACTGTTTGAACCAAGAGAAGACAATAAACACTAGCACAAATGGAAATCCAGGCAGCAGCTATACCAACAATAAAATAGCAAAGCAAGCAAAAATAAATCGAATGGAAGAGACACCAAATTTACGTGGTAAAACCCCTTCAAGGTGAAGAGGAAACATCCACGGGACCTCCAGGCCACAAAAGCTCCACTATAATCAACAAGAGTTACAACAATGTTCTCCAAATGACTACAACAACAAATCCAAGCACGGAGCAACAATACATAAAAGATAGCACCAAAACTAGTGAAGAAAGGAGTGAAATCACCCCCAAAAAGAAGCTACTGTTCGTACTCGAAAACTGGAGCTACAGACAAAAAATCTGATCTCCACCGTTGAAATCGAAGAACCAGATGTTGAGAACCGTCAGTTCAAATTTCCACACGATCCAACGGTTAACGAATCAGGAAACACAGTTTAAAACGGACTGCTGTAGCAGAAAATTTCTAGACGAAAATCTGCTTTCTCTCTCATGTTTTTCTCTCTATATGGCTGCTATGAATTCACTCTTGTGTTATGTAAATAAGACCTAAATTGATCCTATATATAGAAGAAATTTTGGGAAAAATTGGCTTGGTCCAAATTGGATTGGGTTTTATTAATCCAATTTCACATAGGAAGGGAAAACCCAAAAACCTAACAATTCTCCCCCTCCCGACTATGTGGAGGAAACCGCCATCCCAGCGATCAAGCAACACTCTTCAAACTTCCCTCTTGGCAAAGCTTTGATCAACATATCCGAACCATTATCATCGGTGTGAATCTTCTCAAGTTCAAGAAACTTAGAATCCAACACATCTCTAATCCAATGGTATCTCACATCAATATGTTTCGACCTACCATGAAATGTAGAGTTCTTGCCAAGATGAATAGCACTTTGACTGTCGCAATAAAGCACATACCTCTCTTGAGCAAAGCCAGGTTCCTCTATAAATCTCTTCATCTAGAGCAACTCTTTACAAGTTTCAACGGCAACAATAAGCTCAGTTTCTGTAGTAGATAGAGCAACACATTTTTGCAGCCTAGATTGCCAAGACACAGCTCCCCCTGGATAAGTAATCAAGTAGCCCGAAGTAGACTTACGAGTATCAATATCACCAGCTATATTTGAATCAGTGTAACCACAAAGAATAGGCTTTCCTGTCCCAAAACACAAACTCAGACTAGAAGTGCCACAAAGATATCTCATAATCCACTTCACAGCATTCTAATGCTCTCTTCTCGGATTAGAAATAAAACGGCTGATAACCCCAACAACATGAGCAATATCAGGTCTTGTACAAATCATCGCATACATCAGACTTCCAACAACTGAAGCATAAGGAAGTTTCTTCATATCTTCCTTCTCACCATCATTAGAAGTACACTGCTTCGTACTCAACTTGAAGTGCATAGCTAAAGGTGTTTTGACAACCTTAGCTTTATCCATGTTGAATCTGCGAAGTACTTTCTGAATGTACTTCTCTGTGATAACCACAATGTTACACCTCGGAAAATTCTCCGTTGGTATACAAGCGGGCGAACTAGTAAGGAGTACGAGTATACGATAATTGTGTGAGTAAGAAATGACATTTGATGACCCTAAGTGAGATTTCAAAGGCATCCGACGTAAGACGAGAAAGTTGGCTAGATAAGGCAAAGTATATGATAAGTATCGGAAAGGAAGTGCGAGTAACGAGTTAGCGAGCACTTAATGATGACTTGGAGAAGAGTGATAACGTCCCTTGGATTGGTATTGAAGTGTTGAACAAGTGTTAAGAAGGTTCCATAAGGATTGGAGATCAAACGAATCGACCAAACGAAATTCGGGATCACTGGGGATTATACGGCCAAACATACTGGCCGTATAATTTATACGGTCCGTATGTCTGGACCGTATAATCAACCCAGCTTGGACAAACTCTCTGGACCAAACATACGGCCAGGACATACGGTCCGTAGATTTTATACGGACCGTATGTTGGTCCGTATATTTGGTCGGGGCAGCTTTCGCTCAATAAATGTAGGGGACTAAGTTGATTTCATTTCATTTCATTTGACACCCCTTCTCTCTAAAAACATCTCTCCACATTTATTATACAAGGTTTCAAGGATCATAAGTCATCAACAACATCAAACAAGTGAATCAAGAGTAAGAACCCATCAAAGATCGTCTAAAGTCAAGAAATCCAAATGGAGGAAAACTAGAGTTTTGCTCAAGGTGGAGTATTATCAACTAAAGCTTGTTCCTACAACATCTAAGGTAAGATTCATGATATTTACATGATGTTTAAGGTATTGGAGAGTTAAAATACATGGATTGTAGAAAATATGGTAAAATGGGTTATGAATGATGAATAGTGACATTTTGAGGGATAGTTTGAATTGAATCATGAATGTTGTTGTGTTGTGATATGAATGTGTTATAAATGGTGTTAAGATCATGATCTAGACATTTTCAACGAATGGACGAAGTAGGGTATTATGACCATGAAAATGGGTGAATAAGAAGCAAATTGAGGAATCTAGATAATGTGAATAATATGGATGATTAATGACTATTGTTACGGTATTGTGAATGTAATATTGACGTTTGGGAGTTGAATCACGATATGGGAAAATGTCGTATAAATAGAGGAGATGCTGTCCGATTTTCTCCAGCTTTAGTCATATATGTTAGTTGTCGATTCTAATGATGGTATGCCCTTAATGAAGGTAGAAACGTGAACATCGGAGGAGTACGTGCGAGTGTAGAATAATGCGACGGAAAGGTATGTAAGGCTAACCCTTCTTTCATAAGGCATGGTTCTTTGGCCAAATTTCTAAATCCTCTTTAAGAATATGTTGTCCTCAAATGATTGACCTCAGAGCTCGTAAGCTCACGATCCTTGATATGCACTACGATTGTACTACGCACCTCATATGATGAGTAGGCCTATGACATAGACGTAGTGATAATGATGATGATAGTAATGATGATGATAGTAACGATGATAATAATAATAATGATGTTAAAGGTGCCTACGGGCTAGTATGCTTATATGCGCCTATGAAGGGCTATAATGAAAACCCCGAGCTTATAATGCCGGGTAGAATATATGTATATGTATATGTATAGAGTATGTATACGATTACGAAACGCGCGCACACATCTGCAGATGGTACGGATAACCCTGAAGCCTTGGTAGGGCCAGGTACGTGTAACACTGAGCCTTGGTTGGCCAGGTATGTATGAAACACCAAACCTATGTGGTCGGGTATGTTATGTAAGGATATGTGTGAAACACCGATCCTATGTGGTCGGGTACGCTATGTAAACACTAGGTATATGAAATGACTAAGTATATAATATGAATATGAATGTGATAAGACTATGTACATGAATACGAGCACCAATAGGGTACAAGTACTATTATGGAATATGGATGATGGTGTATGTATACGAATACGTGTGAGAAATGGAAGGTTCCTATGAAAGGTAGGTAAGTGCTATGACGATGATATTATTGTCTCCTCCCCCTATGCTACTTCATATGTTGTCTATTATGCTTTCATATTGATGTTGATCATGCTTTACATACTCAGTACATTCTCGGTACTGACGTCCTTTTGTTTGTGGACGCTGCGTCATGCCCGCAGGTGCATAGGGGGATAGACTTGATCCATAGCTGCTTATCCAGAGATTGCATAGCAGAGCTCCATTCCCTTTCGGAGCCGTAGCTTTTGGGTACTTATTCTTTTGTGTATATAATTATGGGCATAGCGGGGTCCTGTCCCGCTCATGTGATATGTCATACCCTTCTTAGAGGCTCGTAGTCACGTGTATATGGTTAGATATGTCCGGCCTTATCGGCTCGTGTTTTGTATATCATTCCTTCGGCCACGTTGGCCCATATACATTGATGTGGCATAAATTCCAATTATGATATAATGGTAATGTCGTCCAATGGGACTAGTTTAACGAATGAATGGAAATGCATGTTTAATTATGTGGCTCACCTAGATGTAAGCATAAGAGTAAGCTAAGAGGGTGCCCGGGTGGGCTAGCACCGGGTGCTCGTCGCGGCCCCCTAGTTGGGTCGTGACAAAAGTGGTATCAGAGCAGTTCAGTCCTAGGGTGTGTCTACGAGCCGTGTCTAGTAGAGTCTTGGTTATGGGTGTGTTGCGCGCCACACTTATAAACAAGAAGCTGCGGACATTTTAGGAATGAATGATCTTCTTTCTTCATAAGAATCGTGCGACAGAGCTATGATGTAGGGAATTCTTGCTCCTAAATCGTGTGTTGTGTATTTCAGAGATGCCTAAAAGGGGAAAGACTACAGCAGCCCAAAAGGGCAAGATGGTGGCAGAAAAGCGGGCTAAGAAAGCACCGCCACCGGTAGTAGAGGAAAGTGAGTCCCAGAGTGCGGCTCAATATCAGTTCTCCCAGACAGTGCCTATTACAGAGGAGCGTGAGGGAGCCTCAGCCCCAGCTCCAGCACCTCCAGCCCCTCCACCGAATGCTTCTGGCCAAGATGTGAAAGAGGCCATAAATTTGTTGACCCAGTTGGTTGCGGCCCAGACTCAGAGGCAGAACTCAGGGCATGGTGATAGGGCTGTTAGTGCAAGGGCCCGTGATTTTATTACTCTAAACCCTTCGGAATTCTTTGGGTCAAAGCTGGAGGAGGATCCTCAGGATTTCATTGATGGTATGCTAAGGACGCTTCGGCTGATACATGCTTCGGACACCGAATCGATAGAGCTAGCGTCATATAGATTGAGAGATGTCTCGATCCAGTGGTATACAGTATGGATGGCTTCACGGGGGGCCAATGCACCTCCCCCGGTATGGCAAGAATTTTTTGATGCTTTTCTCCGTCATTATATGCCTCCAGAAGTTCGGCGAGCTAGGGCCGATAAATTCTTGAACTTGAGGCAAGGTAGTATGAGTGCCCTAGAGTATAGCCTCCGTTTTAACTCCTTGGCTAGGTATGCTTCGGCCATGGTAGCAGATATGGGCGACAGGGTACACCGATTTGTAAAGGGCCTAGGGCCACACTTGATGGATAAATGCTTGACTACGTCCCTCCAGGACGGTATGGAAATTGCACGCATTCAGGCACATGCTCAGAACTTAGAAGAAAGCCTACAGCAACGGAGAAGTGAGCGTGAGCAAGATCGGGGACATAGCAAGAAGGCCAGATCTTCAGGCCTAATGAGTGAGTCCAGAGGCGGACACAGGCAGCAGTTCCCTAGACATTCAGGCTATTCTATGACCAGTGCACCTCCACGGTTTCCAGGCCAGAGATTTGATAGATCTACTTATTCCGGGCCGAGTCAGAGTTATTCGGGGTCCCAGTTTAGGGGTGATTCAGGCCAGTCGAGGCCACCCGTGCCACGATGTTCCCAGTGTGGGAAGTTGCATTGGGGTCAGTGCCGATCAGGTACAAATGGTTGCTATTCATGTGGCCGACCAGGTCATATTATGCGTGATTGCCCCTCAGTACATGGTAGAGGTAGGACCCAGCCATCAGGGTCGACAGTCGGATCTTCGGCATCTGTACGCCCTACGGGGCCAGGTTCACATGTGTCCGTTGGCCATGGTAGAGGCAGAGGGAGATCTTCCAGTACTAGCGGTCCTCAACACCGTATCTATGCTTTGGCTGGACGCCAAGATCTTGAGTCTTCTCTTGATGTGGTCACAGGTATATTATCGGTATTCTCTCATAATGTATATGCTTTGATTGATCAGGGCTCCACATTGTCATATGTTACTCCGTATATTGCGGGTCGATTTATAGTTGAGCCGGAGTCTATCAAACCTTTTGAGGTGTCTACACTCGTGGGTGAATCGGTGATAGCTAGCCGAGTATATAGAGATTGTGTAGTTATGATTTGTGATCGTCGTACCATGATTGATTTGCATGAGCTCGAAATGGTAGATTTTGATGTCATTATGGGCATGGATTGGTTGGCTTCTTGTTATGCCAATGTTGATTGTAGAATGAAAATGGTTCGCTTCCAATTTTCGGGAGAACCAGTCTTAGAATAGAAAGGGAATACGGCGTCACCAAAAGGTAGGTTTATTTCCTACTTAAAGGCAAGGAAGATGATCACGAAAGGGTGTATTTATCATCTAGTGCGAGTTCAAGATGTAGAAGCTGAGTTACCAGCTCTTCAGTCAGTTCCCATAGTGAATGAATTTCCGGATATGTTCCCGGAAGAGCTTCCAAGACTTCCTCCCGAGCGGGAGATTGATTTTGCCATTGATGTGTTGCCAGGCACTAAGCCCATATTTATTCCCCCATATTGAATGGCACCCGCAGAATTGAAAGAGTTGAAAGAGCAATTAAAAGACTTGCTTGATAAAGGCTTCATTAGGCCTAGTTCATCCCCGTGGGGAGCGCCCGTGTTATTTGTCCGAAAGAAAGATGGCTCTTTGAGAATGTGTATTGACTATCGACAGTTGAATAAAGTGACGATTAAGAATAAATATCCTCTCCCGAGGATTGATGATTTATTTGATCAATTGCAAGGCGCCAAATGGTTTTCAAAGATCGATTTGAGGTCCAGGTATCATCAAGTAAGAGTTAGGGAGAAAGATATCCCTAAGACAACTTTTAGAACGAGATACGGTCATTATGAGTTCCGGGTGATGTCATTTGGGCTAACTAATGCGCCAGCGGTATTTATGGATTTGATGAATAATGTGTTCAGGCCCTTCCTGGATTTATTCGTGATAGTATTTATCGATGACATCTTGGTGTATTCTAGATCCGAGGCAGAACATGCGGATCATTTGCGTATCGTCCTTGGAGTTCTTCGAACTCGAGAGTTATTTGCAAAGTTTTTCAAATGCGAGTTTTGGTTGAACTCGGTGGCATTTTTAGGGCATATTATTGCAGCCGAAGGTATTCGGGTGGATAGTCAAAAGATTGAGGCCGTGAAGACTTGGCCAAGACCTACGACCCCTACAGAGGTTCGTAGCTTTCTAGGTTTAGCAGGTTATTACCGGAGGTTCGTTGAGGGATTTTCTTCTATTTCTGCACCTCTCACAAAGTTGACCCAGAAATTGGCAAAGTTTCAATGGACAGATGCTTGCGAGCGTAGTTTCCAAGAGTTAAAGAGTAGATTGACTTCCGCCCCAGTTCTGACACTTCCAGAGGGATTGGAGGGATATGTTGTTTATTGTTATGCTTCAGGTGTTGGGATAGGCTGTGTATTGATGCAACATGGCAAGGTGATTGCGTATGCTTCAAGGCAATTGCGGAAACATGAGCAGAATTATCCTATCCATGATCTAGAATTGGCCGCGATGGTCTATGCATTAAAGATATGGACACATTATCTATATGGTGTCCACGTGGATATTTATACGGATCATAAGAGTCTTCAGTATATCTTCAAGCAGAGAGAGTTGAATTTGCGGCATCGACGATGGTTAGAGTTGCTAAAAGACTATGATGTTGATATTTTGTATCACCCCGGAAAGGCAAATGTTGTAGCTGATGCTCTTAGCCGTAGATCGATGGGAATTCTATGTGATGTACGACCAGAGAAAAGAGAAATAGCCCGTGAGCTCCAACAGTTAGCTAGCCTAGGAGTCCGAGTAATGGACTCAGGTAGCAGCGGAGCTACTATTCAGAATTTTGCAGTATCGTCGCTAGTAGCAGATGTGAAGGAGCGACAATATGAGGATCCCATGCTAATGCAGTACAGAGATACCCTCCCTCAGAAAGAGGAGTCATCATTTGATATTTCAGGAGACGGAGTTCTCCGATGTAGAGGCAGATTATGTGTTCCCGATGTGGCAGACTTACGCCACCAGATATTGAAGGAAGCTTATTGCTCTCGTTATTCTGTTCACCCCAGAGCGACGAAGATGTATCATGACCTTAAGTCTATATATTGGTGGAGTGGGATGAAGAAGGATGTAGCGGAGTTTGTAGCTCAATGTCCTAATTGCCAACAAGTGAAAATTGAGCACCAAAAGCCGGGTGGATTGTTGCAAGCTATCGAAATCCCAACTAGGAAGTGGGAAGTGATTAACATGGACTTCATTTCAGGCTTACCCCGTTCTCGGCGTAAGTATGATTCTGTATGGGTGATTGTGGATAGACTCACCAAGTCAGCTCATTTCTTACCGGTCAGAATGACCTATGCAGCAGAAGATTATGCAAGACTTTACCTTAAAGAGATAGTGAGACTCCATGGCGTTCCGGTATCTATTATCTCCGATAGAGGGACTCAGTTTATAGCTAGATTTTGGGAGTCATTCCAAGAGGGTTTAGGGACCCGAGTTAGCCTTAGCACGACATTTCATCCCCAGACTGATGGGCAAGCTGAACGTACTATTCAGACTCTGGAGGATATGTTACGGGCATGTATGATAGACTTTGGAGAAAATTGGGATGATCATTTGCCACTTATTGAATTTGCTTACAATAATAGTTATCATTCCAGCATTCAAATGGCACCGTATGAAGCTCTATATGGGCGGAAATGTAGATCCCCAATCGGGTGGTTTGAAACAGGAGAGACTAGATTGATAGGGCCAGACTTGGTCCTGCAGGCTATAGAGAAAGTTAAACTCATACAGGATCGGTTGTTAACGGCTCAAAGTCGTCAAAAGTCCTATGCGGATAATCGTCGAAGAGACTTGGAGTTCGAAGTGAAAGATTGGGTGTTCTTGAAAGTGTCGCCGATGAAGGGCGTTATGAGATTTGGCAAAAAGGGGAAGCTTAGTGTCACGACCCAACTAGGGCCGCGACGGGTACCCGATACTTGTACCGAGCACCCCTATCTCATATTGTATTCTTATTAGTAAGTGGGCCGTATGAACTGCACCATATTTTTTTTGTGTTCTACTTACCATTAACACTAGTAGCATGGTTATAAACATAGGCTAACAAACTCGGTTAGCAATTTATACAACAACGAGGACCATCAAAAGTACAAAACATCTAACTGTACATATCTGTCTACGAGCCTCTAAACATAGTACATATATACATAGGAAGGGCCGAGTACTGCCGTGCCCGAATATATACACAAAATAGTACCAAGGGACTGAGGCTCCGGGATAACTGGAGCGCTGCCACTTACTGCTGATAGAACTCCTAGGAATCAGGTCCGTCTACCTGCTGACCTGCGCGGCATGAAACGCAGCGTCCACAAAAAGGGACGTCAGTACGAATAGTGTACCGAGTATGTAAGGCATGGAAAAATAATGCAAGTCGAACCATAGAGCTTGAATAGCAATATCATAGGGTCATAGGACATATATTGAAATAAGAAAGTAACCTGTACATAGGAATGCCCTTTCAGGCCAGATACCATGCATACTTGTTTGCCTTTGGAAAATATTTCTTTTTCATAGACATAGAAAATAAAACTTATATTATGTCGTGTCTTATCAAGTCATATCATATCGCATCATATCATATGAGATCATGTCATAATATATCATGTCATATCATATCGTGTCATATCATGTCATGTCATAGCATATCATGTCATGTCATGTCGTGTCCTATCATATCGTATCATAGCATATCATGTCATGTCATGTCGTGTCATATCGTATCATGGCATATCATGTCATGTCATGTCGTGTCATATCGTATCATAGCATAGCTCCGAACAATGTCGGTTCGCCCACATAGCGCCGAAATACGTCGGCTCGCCCATATATCCCGCATCCGGGATGATAAGCCAGCTGACCAGGTGGCAATGAAACATGTTTCCCTTCCCATTCCCCATGTACATATTCATATCGCATATACATATGTCATATAAGCATGCAGGAGGGCCCAAAGAAAATCATGTAGCCATCGGAGTGACGCAAGGTCGGTGACCTCCGATTACGTTATGGAACAATCGTGATCGCTTTGTCTCACCTTGAAGGAACGAGTATTTTAAGGCGAGACTACCAACGGAGAATATTGTTAAAAGGAACATAGAATGAAATCATGGATGTCATAGAAATCAATTCATCTGCTTTGGAACCTTTAGAGGATGGTATCATACCCAAGGAATAGAATTAAAATCGAGAACTAGTTTGATACTTTCATATTCATATTCATATTCATATTGGGTCCTTAGCTTAAGACTCTTAGTCATGGAATCATTCTTGTCATACTTATCATAGACGTATTCTCTTCCTTAGCATCATCGTTATCATGTTCGTCATATACATATTTCCATTAGAATGGTACAGTACTTATCGTTTGATAATCGGAACGAGGATCAAAAGTTTCCTTTGGATTCTACTCCAAAATAAGTCAAACGGAGCAATAGGGAAAATCCGGGAATAATGGGCCCACCTCGGGTCAAATGAGGCGGCGTACCAAATTTACGTACATTATATTTCATGACGTCACTTGTGAGGGTTTTAAGGTAGTCGGGTCATATTTATGCCAGTTCTAGATGTTTAGGAAGTTTTTCCAATATTTTACACAATTTCTAATTCAATTCTACTGAATAAAAAAGGGAAAACTTTAGGTGCGTATTCCGGAGAATGGAGTTGTCCCCGAGGCTCGTATCCAACCTATTATGTCTAAGACATGCCATAGAAGGAAGGGTGAAGCCTTACATACCTCTTTCCGCTCCTTATGCTATTCCAAATTCAAGTTGCAAATCCGCCGAAATCTACAAATTGGTCACATTTACCAAACTTTGGTTAGAACATTTAGAATTGGAATCTTAAGATAATACTTGGCTACCGAAATTTCGGCAGCACTTCCCCTGTAAATACTCCATCCCACCAAGTTCAACTTGGCCAATTCCAATCAACAACAATCCCGGGAATTCAACCCGGCCAAACTATCAACATAATTTCAACAACCACACTAACAATTTCCATATTCAATCCAAGATACATTATAACAACTTAATCAATTTACTACTTCTTTCAAAACCTTCCAACTCCAATGAAAACAATAACAACCTTATAATATATATTCCAACCACACCATACTAATATCATTATCTTCCATACATGTATGAACATAATATTCAATTTACATAATCTTCCAAGACAAGCCTCCAACTACTAATACTTCACTAAGCTCATTAGGCTTTTGTTTGCAATATAAAATGCACAACACAACAACCAACATACTAAATAAAACTTGCTCACCATGCATTCATGATTCACCAATTATACACGGCTATACATGTGATATACAACTCACGGCCGCACATCTATATTCTTGCCATTCATGAATTTCACTCACTTTTGCACACTACAACATGCAAAAATATCCATAACATGTAAAGAATAAGTTCCTACCTTCTTCCTTGATCTTTCACTTAGCTAAGACTTGCAACTTGCTAGAATATGGATTTTTCTTGCTCCAAAGACCACTCCACCTTGCTAGGAATCCTTTAATTGGTAGAAAATAAATTTTGAAGAATTTTTTGTCAATTTTCTTGGCAATTTTTGCACTTGGCCGAAATGGCCTTGGAGATTTCTCCTTCTTTCCTTTTTCTCAAGTGTTCTTGAAGTTTCTAAATGAGATATGACTCATTAATTGATCCTTTATATTAATTATCACATGGATAATTAATAAAATCATGGGCTTGGGCCATGTTGGCCGGCCATCCCTCACAAATTTGGGCCTTATTATTTTTTTTTTGATTTTTTTGGGCCAACCCGGTTGGTCCCGAGTTGGGCCTAGCCTACTGACCTTTCGACCTTAAAACGTCCATATCTCCTTGTACCGACGTCACCTGGGGACCCACGACCTATGGTTGGAAAGCTAATTCAATTATCTACAACTTCTATTTCTTTGTATTTTTCCAAATTCCAAACTGATAATACCGTTTTTTCCCCTAGAAATCTGAACACCCGAAAACGTTTTCTTAAAAAATATTCGTTTGGAGGAGTTCCACTTTGATTTGGCCCAAGGGTCCTTATTGAGTTGTGTTTAACTTCACATATGTGATTCATATGACTTTTCAGATGTCCCAAAAAAAATCTCGATGTGTGGGCCCCACCTCAGCAAATAATCTGACGTTCAAAAATACGGGATATAACACTTATTCCCCGGTATATTGGGCCATATGAAGTTGTACGAAAAATAGGCAAAGTATCGTATGAGTTAGATCTGCCCCCGGAATTGGGATCAGTCCATCCTGTATTTCATGTCTCAATGCTCCGGAAATGTATTGGAGATCCTACTAGGATCGTCCCAGTAAATGATGTGCAAGTAACAGAGAAGTTGACTTATGAAGAGATACCCATTGCCATATTAGACAGGCAAGTACGGAGGCTTAGAAATAAAGGGGTGGCCTCGGTTAAGGTTTTATGGAGAGGCGGTAAACGAGAGGAAATGTCGTGGGAAGCAGAGGAAAGTATGCGATCCAAATACCCACATTTATTTCAGCTAATGGGAGAAGTCCAAGATGAGACGTCAAGATCCTAAGGTATGTATGCTTTTTCTTTTATGCTTTTGGGTCGTGTGTGGCCAAATTTTTATGCTATTGTGTTGTGGCCCTGTGCGGCATCGATATTATGGGTTGTTGTGACAGGGTGATAGTGCCATATTATAGGGGGAACTCTGGCGAAATTTCTATAGAATTCCCGAACACTTTAACATTCGAGGACGAATGTTCTTAAGGGGGGAAGAATGTTACACCTCGGAAAATCCTCCGTTGGTATGCAAGCGGGCGAACTAGTAAGGAGTACGAGTATACGATAATTGTGTGAGTAAGAAATGGCATTTGATGACCCTAAGTGAGATTTCAAAGGCATCCGACGTAAGACGAGAAAGTTGGCTAGATAAGGCAAAGTATATGATAAGTATCGGAAATGAAGTGCGAGTAACGAGTTAGCGAGCACTTAATGATGACTTGGAGAAGAGTGATAACGTCCCTTGGATTGGTATTGAAGTGTTGAACAAGTGTTAAGAAGGTTCCATAAGGATTGGAGATCAAACGAATCGACGAAACGAAATTCGGGATCACTGGGGATTATACGGCCAAACATACTGGCCGTATAATTTATACGGTCCGTATGTCTGGACCGTATAATCAACCCAGCTTGGACAAACTCTCTGGACCAAACATACGGCCAGGACATACGGTCCGTAGATTTTATACGGACCGTATGTTGGTCCGTATATTTGGTCGGGGCAGCTTTCGCTCAATAAATGTAGGGGACTAAGTTGATTTCATTTCATTTCATTTGACACCCCTTCTCTCTAAAAACATCTCTCCACATTTATTATACAAGGTTTCAAGGATCATAAGTCATCAACAACATCAAACAAGTGAATCAAGAGTAAGAACCCATCAAAGATCGTCTAAAGTCAAGAAATCCAAATGGAGGAAAACTAGGGTTTTGCTCAAGGTGGAGTATTATCAACTAAAGCTTGTTCCTACAACATCTAAGGTAAGATTCATGATATTTACATGATGTTTAAGGTATTGGAGAGTCAAAATACATGGATTGTAGAAAATATGGTAAAATGGGTTATGAATGATGAATAGTGACATTTTGAGGGATAGTTTGAATTGAATCATGAATGTTGTTGTGTTGTGATATGAATGTGTTATAAATGGTGTTAAGATCATGATCTAGACATTTTCAACGAATGGACGAAGTAGGGTATTATGACCATGAAAATGGGTGAATAAGAAGCAAATTGAGGAATCTAGATAATGTGAATAATATGGATGATTAATGACTATTGTTACGGTATTGTGAATGTAATATTGACGTTGGGGAGTTGAATCACGATAGGGAAAATGTCGTATAAATAGAGGAGATGCTGTCCGATTTTCTCCAGCTTTAGTCATATATGTTAGTTGTCGATTATAATGATGGTATGCCCTTAATGAAGGTAGAAACGTGAACATTGGAGGAGTACGCGCGAGTGTAGAATAGTGCGACGGAAAGGTATGTAAGACTAACCCTTCTTTCATAAGGCATGATTCTTTGGCCAAATTTCTAAATCCTCTATAAGAATATGTTGTCCTCAAATGATTGACCTCAGAGCTCGTAAGCTCACGATCCTTCATATGCACTACGATTGTACTACGCACCTCATATGATGAGTAAGCCTATGACATAGACGTAGTGATAATGATGATGACAGTAATGATGATGATAGTAACGATGATAATAATAATAATGATGTTAAAGGTGCCTACGGGCTAGTATGCTTATATGCGCCTATGAAGGGCTATAATGAAAACCCCGAGCTTATAATGCCGGGTAGAATATATGTATATGAATATGTATAGAGTATGTATACGATTACGAAACGCGCGCACACATCTGCAGATGGTACGGATAACCCTGAAGCCTTGGTAGGGCCAGGTACGTGTAACACTGAGCCTTGGTTGGCCAGGTATGTATGAAACACCAAACCTATGTGGTCGGGTATGTTATGTAAGGATATGTATGAAACACCGATCCTATGTGGTCGGGTACGCTATGTAAACACTAGGTATATGAAATGACTAAGTATATAATATGAATATGAATGTGATAAGACTATGTACATGAATACGAGCACCAATAGGGTACGAGTACTATTATGGAATATGGATGATGGTGTATGTCTACCAATACGTGTGAGAAATGGAAGGTTCCTATGAAAGGTAGGTAAGTGCTATGACGATGATATTATTGTCTCCTCCCCCTATGCTACTTCATATGTTGTCTATTATGCTTTCATATTGATGTTGATCATGCTTTACATACTCAGTACATTCTTGGTACTGACGTCCTTTTGTTTGTGGACGCTGCGTCATGCCCGCAGGTGCACAGGGGGATAGACTTGATCCATAGCTGCTTATCCAGAGATTGCATAGCAGAGCTCCATTCCCTTTCGGAGCCGTAGCTTTTGGGTACTTATTCTTTTGTGTATATAATTATGGGCATAGCGGGGTCCTGTCCCGCTCATGTGATATGTCATACCCTTCTTAGAGGCTCGTAGTCACGTGTATATGGTTAGATATGTCCGGCCTTATCGGCTCGTGTTTTGTATATCATTCCTTCGGCCACGTTGGCCCATATACATTGATGTGGCATAAATTCCAATTATGATATAATGGTAATGTCGTCCAATGGGACTAGTTTAACGAATGAATGGAAATGCATGTTTAATTATGAGGCTCACCTAGATGTAAGCATAAGAGTAAGCTAAGAGGGTGCCCGGGTGGGCTAGCACCAGGTGCTCGTCGCGGCCCCCTAGTCGGGTCGTGACACACAACTTCTTGGCCTTTCTGTCACGAACAATCTGCATGCCAAGAATTTGCCTTGCTGGTCCCAAGTCTTTCATAGCAAAAGTCTTATTCAACTCTTGCTTCAACTTCTGAATTCTACAAGCATTCTGGCCAACAACAAGCATGTCATCAACATAAAGCAATAGAATGATAAAGTCACCATCATAGAATTTTTGTACAAAAACACAATGATCTGAAGAAGTCTTCTTGAAGCCCTGTTGACTCATAAAAGAACCAAACTTCCTATACCTCTGCCTGGAAGCTTGTTTTAAACCATACAAGCTCTTCTTCAGTTTGCAAATATAATTCTCTTTGCCCTTGACTTCAAAACCTTCTGGCTGCTCCATATAAATTTCTTTATCTAAGTCACTATGGAGAAAAGCAGTTTTAACATCCATTTGCTCAACCTCTAAATCTAGACTTGCAGCCAAGCCCAGAACAACCCGAATGGATTACATCTTCACAACTGGAGAAAAGATTTCATCAAAATCAACTCCCTTCTTCTGATTAAAGCCCTTGACAACCAATCTAGCCTTGTACCGTGGAACTGGGTTACCATATTCATGTTTCACCCTAAAAACCCACCTATTTTTCAAAGCTTTTCTATCTCTAGGAAGCTTAAACAGATCAAATGTATGATTATCATGCAAGGATTTAATCTCATTTTGCATAGCATCAAACCACCTTTCTTTTTCTTCACTATCCATGGCCTCATCAAAACTTTCAGGTTCTCCCCCATCAGTCAAGAGTACAAACTCATTGGGAGAATAACGAGATGAAGGTACTTTCTCTCTAATAGATCTTCTGAGAGAACTCTCTGGAACATCAACAGCAACTGGTTGTTGGCCAACCACATCATCTTCCACTGGAGCATCAACAACATCATGCTGGTCATTCTGAACATGATCACTATCTTCATTATCAACTTGATCTTCATTATTTTGAAGATTTTCTTCAGGTGCAATAGTCACAGGAGCTGGATCAACATCAACTAAGCTTTCATTGCTCTGAGAATCAACCTTCTCAGCTTTGTCAAAATCTTCAATTGTTTGGTCTTCAAAGAACATAACATCACAACTTCTAAC
Source organism: Lycium barbarum (assembly GCF_019175385.1). NCBI lineage: Eukaryota > Viridiplantae > Streptophyta > Magnoliopsida > Solanales > Solanaceae > Lycium > Lycium barbarum. Next base: position 112,488,236 of record NC_083345.1, on the reverse strand, counting down.
AAGTTTCTTGTCAACTGGATCATAGAAACGATAGCCAAATTCGTCTTGACCATAACCAATGAAGATGCACTGCCTAGTTTTAACTTCCAGCTTTGACCTCTCATCCTTAGGAACATGCACAAAAGCCTTACACCCGAAGACTCTCAGATGAGCATAAGAGACATCCTTACCAAACCAAACTCTGTCAGGAACATCACCATCCAAAGCAACAGTAGGAGATAAATTGATAACATAAGCAGCAGTATTAAGTGCTTCTGCCCAAAATGAATCTAGCAGCTTAGTATCTGAAAACAAACATCTAACCCTCTCAACTAGAGTTCTGTTCATCCTCTCTGCTAAACCATTTAACTGAGGAGTTTTTGGAAGAGTTTTCTGATGCCGAATACCCTGCTGTCTACAATAATTATCAAAGGGACCAATGTATTCACCACCATTGTCTGAGCGGATGCATTTTAGTTTCTTCCCTGTCTGTCTCTCAACCAAGGCCTGAAAAGTCTTGAACACATCAAGTACTTGATCCTTGGAAGGAAATACCCAGAGTTTGTGAGAATGGTCATCAATAAAAGTCATAATGTAAAGTGCACCACCACGAGAGCTTACTTTAAAAGGACCACACAAATCAGAATGTACCAACTCCAACAAATCATGCTTTCTTGAAGGTGAATGACTCTGAAAAGAAACTCTTTTCTGTTTCCCGACTAAGCAATGAACACATCTCTTTAACTTTGCTTGTTTCACTCTAGAAAGAAAATTTTTCTTAGCCAAATTATCAATCCCCTTCTCGCTCATATGACTCAATCTTCTATGCCATAATTCTAATGAAGTATCATTCTCCACCAAATTTACTGAGTCACCACAAATGGAGCCCTGAAATAAGTACAAGTCAGACATCTTGTAACCTCGAGCCATAACCATTGAACCTTTAAGAAACTTCCACTGGCCACCACCAATGGTTTGATCATGACCATCATCATCAAGCTTTCCTACAGAAATTAAATTTAGACGAACATCTGGAGCATGCTTGACATTGTTAAGAACCAATCTCGAACCGTTCTTACTTTTCAAGCAAACTGTGCCAATACCAAGTACCTCAACATCACTATCATTGCCCATTCGTAAATTTTCAAAATTACTCGGAGTATAAGAAGAAAATAATTCCTTCTTTGGCGTGACATGAGAAGTGGCACCTGAATGCACAAACCAGGTAGACTCATCACAAACAAGATTGATATCATTTTTACCACAAGCAACATGAAGATCATTTTCAGCAACAACAACAACACGATTTTCATTATCGCCTTCTTTCTTTTGCCTTTTTTGGTCTCTCTTAAACTTGTAGCAATGTTTCTTGATGTGCCCTTTCAAGTGACAATAGTCACATGTAAGATTCTTGTACCTGGAGGATTTTAACTTGCTTCTACTTTTGCCTTTGTCATTCTGACCTCTAAAGTTACTTCTCCCCCATGTCTTCAGTGACCAAAACATCGGAGTGTGGAGTTGAAGAAGACGACGCTTGAAATCTTCTTCTCATCTCTTCATTCAAAACACCACTCTTAGCATATTCCATGGTTACACTATCACTGGGAGCAGAATTAGTCAAAGAAACTCGAAGAGTTTCCCAAGAGTCTGGCAAAGTATTAAGAAGCCAAAGTCCCTGTATTTCTTCATCAAACTTGACACCCATTCCAGACAGCTGATCAAGGACACCCTGAAAATCATTGATATGATCAGAAATAGGACTGCCCTCTTTGTATCTAATATTCATCAATTGTTTCAGTAGGAACAACTTATTATTGCCAGTCTTTGAAGCATAAAGTGTCTCGAGCTTTTCCCATAAGCTTTTAGCATTTGTCTCATTCACAATATGATTTCGAACATTATCTTCAACCCATTGCCTAATATTGCCACAAACCTGTAAGTGCTCAAATTCCCAATCCTCATCTTCAATAGACTCGGGTTTCTTAGAAGCAAACACAAGTAAATGCAATTTCTTGGCAAATAGAAGATCTTTCATCTTGCTTTTCCAAATATGGTAATTACTGCCATTTAAACAAACCATCTTGCTCATATTTGCCTCTATCATTCAAATAGACAATTGACACAACCAAATACAACCACAAGCTCTGATACCACTTTGTTGGGAAGAAACAAGCAATAAATAAATTGCACGACGAGGTAACAGCGGAAGAAATACTCAAGTCGAAAATTCCCACACTATTTGAACCAAGAGAAGTATTGGAATTGCAGAAAACAAGGACATTATGGGCTGATGGAACCGTGTTGGAATGGCAGAAAACAAGAATATTATGGGCTGATGGAACGCGTGGAAAGTAGACCACTTTAAAAATAAAAGTAATAGTTTGTAGTGGAGGGTTCAGTGTACCAAATTAGTTTAATCATATAGTATTCAATTCCACCAGCTGCAGTGCACATGGCTTGCACAATAGTGCAGTGCAAATAGATTCCCTTACATTGTATAAAAAACGGAAGTGAAAAGATGAATGGGACAGAGAGAAAAATTGAGTCCAATCTCTTTATTTACTTTTGTAACATGGTATCAGGGCATTCAATCTGAATCCCTCTGTTGTTTTATTCCAATTTTTCTTTCCTTCTTGTTTGATTTTATCTGATTCATTACAATGACAGAAAATGTTAATGCTGCTGTTGGGACCCAAGTTTCCAATTTAGCTGCTAGCAGTACACAGAATGAACTCATTGATTCCTCTCATCCATTCTTTATTTCACCATCTGATTCTCCTGGCACACTGTTAACCAATACAGTGTTTGATGGCAGGAGTTTTGGTGGATGGAAAAGAGGAATGTGGATAGCTTTAACAGCAAAAAATAAATCTGGTTTTGTTGATGGATCTACCCGAGAACCAAGTGCAGGAACTGACCTGCACAGAGCTTGGTCTAGGGCCAATAACATGGTCATTTCTTGGTTATTAAACTCTTTATCTAGGGAAATTTCAGAAAGTATTTTATATTATTCTACTTCGAAAGATATCTGGGCAGAATTGGAGGCAAGATTTGGCCAAAGCTCAGGTGCTAGGCTTTTTCAACTCCAAAAGGAGCTTAGTGACCTTACTCAAGGTGCATGTGATATTGCAACTTATTTTACCAAGATGAAACGACTCTGAGATGAGTTGGATACCTTGGATTCTTTTTCACCATGTCTTTGTGAATGTTCATGTGGAGCAAAAGAAAAGAATATCAAGTTTAAGCAAGATGAAAGGTTACTTAAATTTCTAATGGGTTTAAATGATACTTACTGTGGTGCAAGAGGAAACATTCTAATGATTTCACCTCTACCTACTGTGTCAAATGCTTATGCACTTTTAATTCAAGAAGAAAAACAAAGAGAAGTCCAGAACACACCAAAATATCCAGGGGAATCTTCCTCTTTTGTTGCTACAAATACAAGTAATGGACAGAGGACTTTCTCTACTGATTTTAGGGGACAAAGAATTGGTTATGATAATAAAAAATCTTCTCTCATTTGCAAATATTGCAAGAAAACTGGACACTTGATTGATAAATGCTATAAGCTACATGGTTTCCCCCCCTAACTTCAAGTTTACTAAGCAAAAGAATTTTCAGAACAGTGCACAAGGAAATGCAGTTTCAACAAATGATTATGGAGAGACTTTTAAAGACACGAAGGTGCAAGGAAAATTGCTTTCCAATGAGCAACTTGCCCAGGTGATGCAGGTGTTGCAGCATATAAACAAAAGTGAACAAGGTTCTGATTCTGAGGCCACAGCAACTGCAAACTGTGCTGGTATAAATTTCAGTCCTAATCCATTTTCTTTAAATTCTAAAGTCAATCAGAAGATCTTTTCTAGACACACCTGGATCATAGACTCAGGTGCAAGTGACCACATGAGCTATAACAAGAATTTCTTTTTTAATCTTACACCTCTACCAAAACCTATCTCTATTAAGTTGCCAAACTCTCAACATGTTAAAGTGTCTTACTCAGGTTCCATAAGGTTGTTCTCTAATTTTGTTATACATAATGTCCTCTTTGTTCCAAGTTTTCACTTCAATCTTTTATCTGTGTATAAGCTGTGTAAACAGTTTTCTAAATTCCTTTTATTCACCACTGCTCATTGTTTTATGCAGGGCCCTTCAATTAAGAGCCCAATTCTGCTTGGTGAGAGTCAAAATGGACTTTATTTTCTCAAAGATAGGATTCCAACAGCTTCTGCCTATGCCAGCCTGACCTCTAGTACTAGTTTTCATTCCAAAAAAGATATTTCATCCACTGTTTCTTGTTATTCTGCTTGTAATGCACAAAGCCAATTATGGTATGTAAGGTTGGGCCATATGCCTCTTTCAAATATGGGAAATATCAATGGAATCCCCTTCAATTTGTGTTCACAATTTTCTGTTCCTTGTTCTGTTTGTCCTTTGGCTAGACAACACAAACTTCCTTTTCCTAACAGTCATATTTCTACTAAACAACCTTTTGATTTAATTCATATTGATACTTGGGGACCTTATAAAACTCCTACCTATGATGGATATAAATACTTCCTTACCATAGTAGATGACTTTACAAGAGGAACTTGGACCTTCTTATTATCCACTAAAAGCAATTCTTTTTCCATTCTTAAGAGTTTTTTGGCAATGACAGAAAGACAGTTCAATAAAAGGGTCAAGATCATTAGATCTGATAATGCATGGGAGCTAGGATCCAGTGTTGAAAGTTCTAGTTTTCTTTCCTCTCAAGGAATTTTACATCAAACCTCATGTGTAGCCACTCCACAGCAAAATGGTGTTGTGGAGAGGAAACACAAGCATCTCCTAGAAGTTTGTAGAGCCTTGCTTTTCCAATCAGATTTGCCTCATAAGTTTTGGGGGGATGCACTCATGACTGCAACTTCATTATTAACAGATGTCCTACTAAAGTATTGTCTTTTAAAACACCTTATGAAAAACTTTTTGGTGTCTGCCCCACTTACTCTCATTTGAAATGTTTTGGGTGTTTTGCCTTTACCTCCACTCTTTCACAAGGCAGAAATAAATTGGCTCCTAGGGAAGAACCATGCATTTTCCTTGGGTATCCCTTTGGGAAGAAAGGATACAAGATGTTTAGCCTCAAAACCAAAAAGTTCATTATCTCCAGAAATGTGATTTTCTATGAATCAATTTTTCCATTTTCTTCTAACCCCATCACAGTGCCTACTTTTCCTTTAGATGACCCTAATGAACATCTAGCTCATGATCATCCTGATACTTCTGTACCTTTTTTCACTACTGAAGATGATCCTAATCCATCTCCACCTGCTGCAACTGATCAACCTCCCTCTCCTCCTAGTCCCACATATTTTACTAGTCCTGCAAACACTGATTCTCAGGGTCCTATGGTTCCTCCTACACCATCTACACCTATTCTGAATCCTACTACTCTTAGAAGGTCAACCAGGTCAGTCAAAACACCAGCTTACTTGAAATATTATGTGTGTGACAGTATTCACCCTTCTAATGTCTCAGAATCCCGTTTCACCTCCTCTCTAGAAGTGTCTCCTATTGCTTTCTCTGCTTTGTCTACCTCAAACCAATCCTACATTAATTCTTTGTCACATATTCAAGAACCTGCCACTTTTTCCCAGGCTGTTTTATATCCAGGTTGGCAGGATGCTATGACTAAGGAACTAGAAGCCTTGATCACTAATAATACTTGGGAAGTTGTCTCTTTACCACCCGGGAAAAAGGCTTTGCCTACAAAATGGGTTTACAAAGTGAAATTGAACTCCAATGGTACTGTGGAAAGACTCAAGGCTCGGTTAGTTGTCAGAGGTGATATACAAAAGGAAGACATAGATTTCACTGAAACTTTTAGTCCTGTTGTTAAGATAACAACTATCAGATGTGTTCTAGCATTGTCAGTTAAGAAAGGTTGGGGCCTTTTCCAGTCAGACGTAAACAATGCGTTCTTACATGGGGAATTAGACGAAGAAGTGTATATGCAATTTCCAACTGGTTTGAAAGTTGTTGATCCTACTCAAGTTTGTCGTCTTCAGAAATCGTTATACGGTTTAAAACAGGCGTCACGATAATGGTATTCACGTTTAATTGCAGCTTTGAAGTTCAAAGGTTTTACACATTCATTGAATGATTATTCACTGTTCTACAAGGTGCACAATTCTTCTATTTCAATTTTAGCAGTTTATGTGGACGATATACTACTTACAGGAAACAACAAATCAGAACTCGATGAGTTAAAATCATTCTTAGACTCAGAATTTAGAATCAAAGACTTGGGTGACTTACATTTCTTCTTGGGAATTGAGATCATTCTCGAGCCACAGGGACTAATCCTCAATCAACGCAAATTTTTACTTGAACTCTTCTCCGAATACAACTGTCTCGGTTTGAAACCAGTTTCATCCCCTTTGGACCCTTACCACAAGTTACAAGCAGACATGGGTGAACCTCTTTCCGATGTTACTGCTTACCGGAGGTTAATAGGACAACTCAATTTTCTTACTCATACCCGTCCCGACATCTCATTCTCCGTTCAACACCTTAGTCAGTATATGCAAAACCCTCACAAAGCTCATCTTAACGCTGCTCACCATGTTCTCCGATATCTTCTCAACGACCCAAGTCTGGGCATTTTCTTAAATTCTTCACCTTCTCTCTCTTTACTCGCCTTTTGCGATTCTGACTGGGCTACTTGCCCAGACTCACGCAGATCTATCAGTGGCTTTTATGTCACGCTCGGTGGATCTCCCATTTCTTGGAAATCTAAAAAACAAACCTCCCTTTCCCTTTCCTCTGCCGAGGCAGAGTACCGATCCATGCGACAAGTAGTAGCAGAACTCACATGGCTTGTTCGTCTCTTCTCCGACCTAGATCTACCCATTTCTCTTCCAATTCCTCTGTTTTCCGATAGCCAGGCGGCGATACATATCGCTAAAAATCCCGTCTTTCATGAACGGACGAAGCACGTCGATCTTGATTGCCACTTCGTCCGTCAACAGTATCTCAATGGTTTGATCTCACTCTCTTTTCTTCCATCTTTGTCTCAACCCGCCGATCTCTTTACGAAGCCTTTACCCGCTTCTTCTCATCGTTTCTTGTTAAGCAAATTGGGTGTTCGTTCCTCCCCCTCCAATTTGAGGGAGGGTATTGGAATTGCAGAAAACAAGGACATTATGGGCTGATGGAACTGTGTTGGAATGGCAGAAAACAAGAATATTATGGGCTGATGGAACGCGTGGAAAGTAGATCACTTTAAAAATAAAAGTAATAGTTTGTAGTGGAGGGTTCAGTGTACCAAATTAGTTTAATCATATAGTATTCAATTCCACCAGCTGCAGTGCACATGGCTTGCACAATAGTGCAGTGCAAATAGATTCCCTTACATTGTATAAAAAACGGAAGTGAAAAGATGAATGGGACAGAGAGAAAAATTGAGTCCAATCTCTTTATTTACTTTTGTAACAAGAAGACAATAAACACTAGCACAAATGGAAATTCAGGCAGCAACTATACCAACAATAAAATAGCAAAGCAAGCAAAAATAAATTGAATGGAAGAGACACCAAATTTACGTGGTAAAACCCCTTCAAGGTGAAGAGGAAACATCCACGGGACCTCCGGCCCACAAAATCTCCACTATAATCAACAAGAGTTACAACAATGTTCTCCAAATGACTACAACAACAAAACCAAGCACGGAGCAACAATACATATAAGATAGCACCAAAACTAGTGAAGAAATGAGAGAAATCACCCCAAAAAATGAGCTACTGTTCGTACTCGAAAACTGAAGCTACAGACCACAAAATCCGATCTTCACCATTGAAATCGAATAACTAGATGTGGAGAACCCCCAGTTCAAATTTCAGCACGATCCAACGGTTAACGAATCAAGAAACACAATTTAAAGCGGACTGCTGTAGCAGAAAATTTCTGGATGAAAATCTGCTTTCTCTCTCACGTTTTTCTCTCTATATGGCTGCTCTGAATTCACTCTTGTGTTGTGTAAATAAGACCTAAATTGATCCTATATATAGAAGAAATTTTGGGCAATATTGGCCTGGTCCAAATTGAATTGGGTTGTATTAATCCAATTTCACATAGGAAGGGAAAACCCAAAAACCTAACACTCTTTTAGTTTTTTGCTCAGTTGAACAGAGTCAACTCCAAAGCAATGAATAAAAAAAAATGGTATTATGGACAAGAGATGTATATAAGGATGAAAGGAGACGAGGATGATCCCCTCTATGACGCCTCAGTTCCCCGTGGTTTGGAGAATAATAAAAGAGGAAATTCATCATCAATGCTTGTCAAGAAATTGGCTAAAGTCAACAATTACTTGAAGATATTGGAGTAATCTGATGGCATTAACGTCAGGTTATGTTCCCTTAGCCAACTGATTTAGAGTTAATCTATTCCTAACCTACTCTTTGTGATTTAAGTTAAATATAATTTCTATAGGAATATGGTAAGAGTATATATAAGGTGATGATCTCTATTGTATAGTTTAACCGTCTGATGCATGCGTAGGAATATGATATGGTTGCTTATTGTTATAACTTCTTTTGCCAAATCAAATTTTATTGTAATTGGCATACAATTTGGTTATATACATGAAAATACTTGGAAGATTACTATCATAAGACATGAATTAAGCTTACAAGTATTCGAAAAATATTCTTGAAAATTATTTTTGATATTGTGACTATAATATGTATATATCATATTGGGTCAATAAAATATACATATTCTTATGTGATGAGAACATAAGATCAAACTTTGAAAATCCATTGAGTATGTAATAAAACCGCCTGACAGAGATATTGCGCAAAACAAAAAAAATGATTTCCTTTTTGCTATTTGGTAGAAGTACAGATGTAAGTTGCATCGTCTATTAGCGTTGGCTATCACCATCTTTTGAGCCAGTATAATTAATTGATTAAATTAGCATACATCAGTTAGATTTTCAATTTGCTTACATGAATAATCAGAATCTTTGATTGAAGGCTCTCTTTGAAAGGGATCTAGAATTGGTTGGCACGTAGAAGTACATGCCTTGTGCTAACTTTACAAGCAAATATATCATGTGGAGTTTATTTTCAAGTTGTGAATGATATGAAGTATATAATTTGGATGAATCATATCTATATTTGAAAATTGTTAGCAGGAGAATAAAATAAATTTTATATTTAGATGTCATTTTATTTAAATGTTGGTGAGATTTTGTGAATATGAGTTCTTGTAATAAGCATGTAATGTTAATGTTGTGCGTATTAATATGTTTGACAAACAGAAAATGTGATAAATCCGAGTTTGGTGTTTTTCTATACTTAGAGATTATCAATTCGTGTGAACTGATGATATGTGGTGAAAATATTGGAGGCAATTATATCGCACTTGTGAATCATTATATTTCGAAATTTATTCTAAGTGATTCTTACTCTAAATTTTACTTTGGTATGAGGTACTTTTGTTTAAAAAAAAGAAAAAAAGAAAAAAAAAAAAAGGAAGAAGAATAAACAATGACTCGTGTTTGGTGGTCAATAACAATGACTCGTGTTTGGTGGTCAAGGATTGATGCTTCAACATAGATATTGGTGATGAGGTTTTGAAGGATGACAAAAATTCAAGTAGGGAGTATAATTCATGTGATGAAAAGGTACTTAATATTTTCTGGTGAGTATTTTCTCACTAATCAAATATTAGCAGCTTTTGAGAGAAAAAAAAGAAAAGAAAAGAGAATGGTTAATATATAATGTGTGGCCTCACAAGGATGATAACCATTCGTAAAGTGACACTACATTAAGTGTAGCTTATAATTAAATATTGATAGATCTTCTCGTTAAACATTTATTATGTGAGAAGATAGTGTAGTCATGGGAAACATTGGGCTATTACCATTTTAATAGAGATAATCTTGAATGGCGTCTACTCTTTCATGTGAATGCTAGTCATAACTGGAAATTCATATTTTAAGAGTTTAAGGATAAGTCACCAAGAATTATCCAAGAAATGTTAATGCCGAGGTTACATTTCCGGTGCATAAATATACTCAAGGAATAGTGGGGGTGATAATACATACAAATGAAGTGTTATTCCTTTAAAGCCCATGTTTGACTATATGCACTGATTTTCCACAACGAGAAGGATGAACTTTAATTTGTTCTTAACAGTCTCATAGCTTAAAGAGGGGTGATAGAGCGGTTGTGGGCACCCTTGATGAGATTGCCTAAGCAAGTATGAAAGTGAGAGGCCGCTTTCTGTGGATTTTAATGGTGAATCCTAGAGTACTTGCTGAAACAAGATTGAGCGCAAGGCCTATATTAATCGGCGCCGCCATTACAGAATAAAAACTCATGTATAATACGAATATGAGTTTTATATTCATATTCATTCTAAAGGTTAAGGCTGGTTAGCTACCTTTAGTTATGTATTATACAAATATCCAATAATATTCGTCGTGCGTTTTTGAGTCCGCATATTATTATTAAATAATAAGTGGGGGATTGTTATATACATAATATATAAGTATTATTTAATAATAATAGTAATTATCTTATGTGGCTTTTCTAAAGAGTTGTGTCCCTTAAACTTAAAGAAAGGTTGTGTCCCTCTATTCATTAACTAATTCCATCTTAGAATGGTTTTAAACGGTTAAATTTAAAAGAAGTTCTATTTATTTAAGGGGTCGTGTTGTTTGTAGTCTGAGGACGTGAGAACTGAAGGAAACAATTCCTTGTTCCATTCCAGAGAAATTATTCTTAATAACTAAATTCACTCTTCTTTTAACAGTGCAATTCCTCCATCAAAATTCTACCTCATCTTCCGGCAAATTCCTATATTCCTATTGATTTGAGTTCTTGTGGTAGAAGAAATCAAAGAGTGCAACTTTGATTTCCAGAGTAGGCATTGTATCCTGGGGATAAATTTTCCCGTTAACCACTTGCACTGTGTGGGAGAAATTACTATCCTAAAGATAGTTTCCTGGAAGCGCCTTGCCTATTCGTTCCGCGTTTTACATTGAATTCGCTTTCATAATTTCTCTCTTTAATTTGTTTATTTAACTTTGTCTTGCACAAAGTTACTCCATTGTATTTATTTTGAATTATTCTACAACATCACTAACATATTACTCCGGTCTCTTGTCATGTTTTTCTTTATACGTCCCTTACGAAAATATTAGCTAAAAGAGTAATTGGACTAAATTATGAGGCTTCCATAATGGAGGTCTCAGGTTCGAAACCCCCTGCCTACAACAGCAGGGGATTTGCCTTCTAGGTCGAGCTCGTCGCACATGGCTTGCCTAGTGCGGTTATCTCTCCTGTGTGGTTTGCGGGCTATTACACAGGAGTGGAATTTACCCTGTGCGCACCCAAAGAGTAGCGGCTGTGGGGTCCCTTGTCATCAAAATAATTATCCTCATTTACTGCTTTGATCTCGTTTAATACTACTCTCTTTTTCACCACAAGTCTCTTTCCACATTTATTGAGTGCGGTTAAATGTGAAAACAAATACTCCCTTCATCCCAAAATAAGTGTCGCTTTAACAAAACAGATTTGTCCCAAACTAAGCGTCACTTTAGGAATTCAAGATAAAAAATAGTACAACAATTGTTTCCAACTATACCCTTATATTCAAGAACTACTACTTTTTAATAGTGCTCAGTTCTCAAGAAATTAATAAATGGAGTAACTTAGCAAACTATACATTGTTTTTAATATTTTTCTTGATGGGTGTGAAATGAGCAAAACGACACATACTTTGGGATGGATGGAGTAATTAACTATATCTTAATTTTCTAAAATGACTACTATTTTGGATCAACTATTTTTAATAAACACGATAACTAAAGTGGACCGGAGAAAGTACTACTACATAACTCAAATCGAATTACTCTAAAAGATAAACTTCATACGCACATAAAAAAAGGTCATGTCCGACCTATCAATAAAAAAAAGCATTTCATGTCGTCTCAAGTGAGACTAAGATATAAATTCTTTGCAGGCTAACAACAGAAAATTAATCTCAGAACTTTAAAAGAATAGAGGTTAGAAGAATTAGTCATTTCCCCTTCAATTGAGGCTAACATATAGTTTTTGTCATCTACAGTGAAACAAATTCTTAGATTGACAGATTGTACTTCAAGAAAACATGATTTAGTTAGTAGTTTAGAGAGCTTTGTTTTTGGATACATATATAATTAAGCAAATATTCTTGGACCAAATACTCCTTTAGATTAAAGCATCGCTTAGTAATTAAAAAGCATATTACCGCCTTATCGGTGAAATTCAAGTTAACATGCCAGCCAACTAAATGACATTTTGAGAATACAGGGGCGGCTCAATAAAATTTGTGGCCTAAAATCAAATCTTAATATATAAGAGGTCTCAAGTATTTTAATATAGCTAGTTTCTGTGTGCGTCACAATTGCATGTGTGCGTCACAATTGCATCTCATGCGCTACACGTACATCTCATGTTCCATTAGTAAAAATATTTTAAAATCACATATATATTGTTGTTAAACATGCGTGTGATGTATACATCTAAGGTAAAAAGAAATTAAATGCAAGCTCAAAATGATGAAGGATGATCCTATTTCAGCAGACTTGATAATTAAACTCAATTTTTTTCAATATTGTTTAAACTTGGGACGGTTGTTTCTTGGAATTGGGGGTGTTCGTGATTCGGTTAGAGTCGGGTTTTACCTAACAGATGATCAAACTAATTAAGTCGGTTTTTCAAATACAAGAATCAAATTAAACCAATTAAGTCAGTTTTTTATTGAAATAGATTAGAAGATACCATTTACCACAGAGTGTGTACAATATTAGCTAGGCATCTTCGTAACATGGCAAAGACAACTAGATTCATTTAAAATAAAAAAACCTTTTACATATCTGCTTTTCTTGCTGAGACAAAGGAAAAGAAGTATCAAAAGAGGAAAAAGTACAGACCTTCGTGTACTAAAAAAGAATTGAAGCTGGATTACAAACAGAGGAACACCAACTAACACTCTCGCGGATCACAACTATTACAATTAAAAGAACTATTTTAGAGTATTGAAATGTTTGAAAGTGTGTAAATTAAAGGAAGAATATATATGTTAGCCTACTCTCCAATGGAATGTCATGAGAAAGAGAGCATAAATTTGAATAAACTCAGACAAGAAGAAATTAGTGGTATAACATACCCAGCCAACAATGTTGAGGCCCTTCTTTCACTGACACATCAGTGGGGCGCTTCCCATTTACTACTTCAAGAACCAGAACTCCAGAACTACAAAACATCTGTCTTTTATGTAGCTCTATCAGACTATCACTCTACATGTTCCCTGGAAACTAAAAGGAATACCTCGTTATTAAAGTAGACCTCGTATTTTCTTGTTGAGACAAAGGATAAAAAAGTACCGAAAGAGGAAAAAGTACAACCGTCGTGTACTAAAAAAAGAAGTGAAATTAGATTACAAACAGAGGAAAACCAGACAACACTCTCACAGGTCACAACTATTACAATCAACAAAAATTATTTACACATATTTTAGAGTAATAATCTCTGGACACGTGCATTGCACATATATCCCATTTTGTCACAAAATATATCAAAATAATTTATAATCGAATGTTCTTTTAAAAAAAAATTTGAGCTAGAAATATAAATTAAAGTATATAAGATGTTACCGTTCAAAATTTCTATCATGTCATCTCAATTTACTTTATCATGACCACAAGTAGTTAACATTAATATCCCTTTATAGTGCAATATATTGCTGCTCATGTCAAATACATATTTTAAGTATTGTTTGACCATGAGTTTTATATGAAAAATACAAATGTATGGGAAATTGTCTTTGAATGAAATTACGAAACACCATTCATTATCTAACAAGAAAAGCTGAATTATGAGGATCCACTTTTTGCATACATGGCCACTTTTCTACTTTTTTACTTCAAATATCTATTGTAGTTTGTTAATTTTTGCTTATCCCGAAATACTTAGCCCGAAATTCAAGTGGAATTTTTTAATCAGTTTTGGCATGAATCATTATGTTTTTTTTTTTTTTTTTATCATTTTTTCAAATAAAAAAGGAAAACAAATGATACTTGAATTTCATTTTGGACTAAATTTTTAGAGGCTAAATCCTCAATTATTTTGAACCGGAGGAGTATCTAATCAGGCATATCATAAGAGAACACAAAAAGAAGATAGCAGTAGATAATAAAATGGCATATCATAAGAGAACTCAAAAAGAAGATAGCAGTAGATAATTTTTATTACACAAAGAAGAGAACTCGGAGAGTTTTATGCAGTGAAATTTAAATGAAGAACAATCACTCTACCTAAAAAAAGATAAAAGCTTTGATGGAGTGATGACGAAGAAGGCCGGAAAAGAGGTATAACTTAACCAAAACACAACGTTGACAAACAAATTAAAGAAGCAAACGCGACATGAATCCTTTTGGAAAAAATCATCTGAACCATTGTGTGAATAACCCACATCTTTGTTGTTTATATAACATCTAAGGAAAAAGTATTTTGATAAGCTTCTTATAAGTTCGTCATTTCCATTGTATGCACATCTTGAATAAGTTCCAAAGACTGAAAGAAATTATATTTATAGGACAACTTCTATTGAGTTAGAAATTGAAAAGCCAAAGGCTGAGAAAGCAACACAAAAGATAAACGGCTGGTGCAAAGGTTGACTATTTAAGACATGAAATCGTGCATAGCATAAGAAATTTACCTGGAAATTATGTGGAGTTAAGTGCATAAACTTTAATAAATGTATTGAATTCCATCTTTTTCATTTGTGAAACATGAGGAATTTGAATAATTGGAGTTCATATTACAATATGGACTAAATTCATCTTTGAAACAGTAAATTGTATTGTCCTTTATTGACATATTTAATGCACGAAAAGATAAATGCTATCAAGATGAGGAACGGTGGAAGCATTGAAAGTGACAAATAAGGGATAAAGTTAATGTTACCTTTTAATATTCTTGAATTTTTGCAATTAGTTTTAATTATTCTGATAGATGTTTGGTGTGAAAGCTGAAAATGAGCAACATTTCACTTAATCATACATCATGTTTTAATATAGTAAAAAAACTCATTTAATAATTTGTTTTTTATTTTTTTACTTACTTTGCTGGGGGAGGGCATTTTTGTAATCTGACTTTTGATTTGAGGTCTTTCCACTTTTAATATAACATGATATGATTGAAATGTTTTAAAGTGTCCAAAATTAAAGGAAGAATATATATGTTAAAGCATGTGTATACCTGGAGCCAAATATCCAAATGTGCCAGCTAGAAAGGTTGTGGCGTGAGACTCCTCATCCTCCCACAAGGCCAGTCCAAACTCAGATAGTCGAGCCTCAAAATTTCCATCAAGCAAAATGTTACTAGACCTTATGTCGCGGAGTATTATTCACTACAAGAAATATGATATTTAGCTACGAAAATACTAGTTACGGCGCAAAACTCGTCATTAAATGTTCACTTTTCGTGACAAAAGTTTCATTTCGTCCTTAAATACATGAGACACATATTTTTAGTGACGAAACACAAAGAGTCGTAGCAAAGTTTTGTCCCCTAAAGTTTCCCTCCAAAAAAAGCGTTGGCGCCATTTATTGAGTACTATTAGCCACGAATTTAAAGTTATTAGTGACACATTATTTTGTCATTAATGATGTACCCAATTTGTGACAAACTAATTTTTGTCCTAAAATAAGTTAAATTTTTTAGACAAAAAACTTTTGTCGCAAAAACTATGTTGATACATTAGTGACAAATTAAAATATGTAGTTAACCATTGTAAACTTTAGCCACATAATTTTATAATTAATTGTGACTTTAATTTTTGTCACTAATAGTTCAAACAATTAGTGACAATTGTATTATTTGTCTCTGTTCAACTTACAATTTAGTCACAATGCAATTTTGTCACAAAAAATATAAATTTGAAATGGCTACGACTTAAATTTCGTAGTTGACTAGTGCAATTATTGGCTATAAAAAAATTTGTAGTTATAAAGAAAAGATTCAGACACATCTCGATCTAAACAAAATAAAAATTAGAGTTTTATCCGTCAATAGATATACCCCGCAAGCATAATTTTCTTTGAAATACTAGATCATACTACTGACAAGCGACATAGACCATATTACATAATAAAAGAGATAAAATGCCTATACACATATTTTTAACTAATATACCACTAAAATTTGGAGACGAAAACTTTTGTCGCAAAAACTATGTTGATACATTAGCGACAAATTAGAATTTGTAGTTCATCATTCCAAACTTTAGCCGCAGAATTTTATATTTAATTGTGACTTTAATTTTTGTCACTAATAGTTCGAACAATTAGTGACAATTGTATTATTTGTCTCTACTCAACCTACAATTTAGTCACAACGAAATTGTCACAAAAAAAATATAATTTTCAAATGGTGACAACTTAAATTTCGTAGTTGAATAGTGCAATTATTGGCTACAAAAAATATGTAGTTATAAATTAAAATATTAAGATACATCTCGATTTAAACAAAATTAAAATTAGAGTTTTCTCCATCAGCAATTATACACCACACAAGCATAATTTTTTTTTGAAATACTAGACTATACTACTGATAAGCGACATAGACCATATTATATAATAAAAGAGATAAATGCCTATACGCAGTTATTTTTTGAACTAATATACCACTGCGCAGTGAGCTTAGCAGCGAATTTTATTGATAACAAAGTTCATTACAAAAAGAAAGTAGCTGCGCTTTGCAGAAAAATAAAATTCTATAATTAACTGCGAAGATAACTTATTTTGAGAGGTAAGTTTACAGATAATCCCAATCAATGACATGAAATAATCTCCATTGTCCAATTCAATCTTGTAATATGAAACCAAGAAAATCTACCTGGCCTGCCAAATACTTCCATTTCAAGTTCTAGTCTACTTTTAGCGCTACAATAAGGTGAACAAACACTTTCTTTGGTGCTTATCCTCTGTCAAACTTCCTAGTAAAAAGTATAAATGTAGCAATCTCTATAGGATACGTACTACTGCTTCCTTCGTAAATCTAGAATAACTTGTGCAGGTCACTTGGATATCTTGGCAGTGGAATACATTTTCTCGATAGTGATTCTCAAAAGCCAAGTGGAATGCAATTGTCAAGATCGAATGATGATTGTAATTGCTTCCTTCAACTTCACCAGTGGGTCGTGTCCCACCAGTTCTAGCCTCAAGAATTGAATCTAAATCCAAAGTCCGAGCTGCACTGGGAGAATCCTGCATCATAAAGAGTAACAGTAGTAAACTATGAGAATAAGGTAAGAAACTAATTTCGAAGTTAATAGAAAATCCAGTAAAGTCATATGTAAATGATATACAACTATTTCCAGGAAACTATATCAATGTCCACCAACATAGCTTCACACTCCATCTGATACAAACTATTGAAACCAAGATGATTACATTTACATATCATATGTAATAGCAAAAAGAGTTGAAACACCAGCAGGTGAAAAGACAAACTTTATGTTATCGGTTACTTTCACAGTTTCACTAGACAGGGCGCTTTAACTAAACGATGAAAATTGGAAAAGCGACTCAGATTATAGTGTCATGTGACATTCTTAATTATCCAAGGATGCTCCATGATCTTTTGAAAAGAAAGCATTTTTGAAGAGTCCTTCACAAGAAGCTGCAAAGAGAAAGGAAACAATCAGAAAAAAAGCGTGCAACCAGAAATTTTGCAAGTGTTTTAAAACGTAACTCTTTGACCTATATACACCAGTATTATTTTCTATATGCACTGTATGTGCTTTAACTAACCACCCTTCAGTTTATGTAGTTTCTTCTTACAGAACTAAAGCATAGACAAGTACTAATTAATTTACCTGGCTAATGAGATTCTTAGCTTCAGCAGATACATCAGGTGTTGAAGGGAAGCTGAGGTCTACCTTCATAATTCTATAATACTCAAGTTAGTTTATCTTAATTTTCCAGTAACAGTTAAAAGATGACTGAAGCAGAGGAATAGTTACCTTTTGAATGTGTCGGTCTGTCTCTCGGCCTCAAATGGAGGCACACTGTATAAAAACTCGTAGCAAAGGATCCCTAGAGTCCAATTGTCAACCGCATAATCATGAGCTTTGTTCTCCACCATTTCCGGTGCTAGATGGTCCAGAGTTCCGCACATTGTATGTCTCTTGCTTTTTGATTGTACAGACCACCCAAAATCTGCGATCTTCAAGCGGCCCTGCATTTCATGTGATAATCTAGTCTAGATATTTGTGGTAGTTTTCAGATGCTAGGTGCTTATTAACTTTTCAAAGCACCAAAATAATCTTAAATTCTCTAAAAGATGAAAGGCAGAAAAGGCTGTGATTAAAAGCTAGAAGTTTCTGCATTCGTAGGTTTTCAGACATAAGAAGATATACCTAATTCAATCAGACAAAATCTGCAAATAACTTATGAAAGTCATCCCCTTGAAATCCGCTAAACAAGATACAAAATTCAGAAGAACTATTAACAGGTAACTGACCTTACTATTATGAGGTTACATCACAAGTCAATGTCGTCGCCATCACATGTGCTATCAGCTGCATCGTCATTAGTACTATTATTACCTTCATTCTCCTCATTATCACTTATGTACTCTACCATAGTGTCATCCTCTTGGTCAGAATCTTCTTCGATATAATCAACTTCAACTTCTGGTTCTGTTTGAGCCTCCAATTCAATTACATTTGTATCCAGGGTAATCGGTTCAACATCATCTCTATGTAGTTTACTCAACATATCCACCGTATCATTGACAATCGAATTACTTTCAAGTGACATGTCTTGATACACATCATTATTTGTAATATGCGACTCATCACTTTCTGTCTCTGAATTTTCCTTCTCCGGGACATCATATAAGTGTCTATCTTGAAATTTGAGCACAATTCGCCAATTTTCCCCCAATTTTGGGTCATCAATGTAAAATACTTGTTTTGCTTGAGTAGCTAGTACGAAAGAATCATGTTCATACCAAAATCTTTTAACACATATGCTCGTAAAATGTTTATCTTTTTGCATCCCTGTTTTCTTGCGAAGATCAAACCACTTGCATTTAAATAGAAAAACTCGATTCTCATCAACATACTCTAACTCAATGATGTCAGTTATAATACCATAAAAATCAATCAGCTCATTTTCATGATAGCCTGCAACAACTATACCACAATTCTGACTTTTACGTAATTCATCGCGTCGTTGAATAAGATACCTAACACCATTTATAACACAGCCAGTATGTTTTCTTCCACGCACATCAGATTCCATTGCCAAAGGATATAATTTCTTGATAGACATTGACTTGTCTTTATTATATAATTTCAAAATCTATGATTAAAAAAATATAGAGTTCAATTAGTAAAGAAGAAAAATATTAAAATTTAAACACAACAACATGATTATTATCTTAAAATCACTTACTTTCCTTTTAAACCATAAAGGAAATTGTTCTCTGTGTTTCTCTTCTATATTCCCAACATCTTGTTTCACCAACTCTTCTTTATGCTCTCTGCATGTAAATTTTTTTTATTTAGAAATAGTATTAAAAAATAAAAATATCATTATATAAATAGAAAAATTACTCACTGAAGAAAAGATTCTGCTTCTTCGCAATTATTCAACACATACTACCGAGCCATATCAAGATCTTTCCTTGGTATGGCATCATAATCCCCATCTCCAAATGGTCTAGCACTCTTTGAAAATATGTCTAGAACAGGTTCATCTTTCTTGCTAGATCCATTATCATTTCGATCTTCACGATTAAATCTAGTTTCAATGCCGGTAAGATACATAGAGCAAAATGTCAAACATTCATCAATAATATAGCCTTCTGCAATAGAACCTTCTGGTTGTGCCTTGTTTCGCACTTAACGCTTAAGCTTGCACAAGAACCTCTCAATTTTGTACATCCAACGATATTGTACTGGTCCCCCATACATAGCCTCTCATGGTAAATGCACAGCCAAATGTACCATAACATCGAAAAAAGCAGGTGGAAAGATCATCTCAAGCTTACATAATATAACAATTATATCCCTTTCAAGTTGTTCTAAGTCATCTCGTCTCAATGTCTTACAACATAATCGTTGGAAGAAATCGCCTAACTTAATCAATGATGAAGAGACATTTTTATTTTCAAATCCACGAATAGCAATAGGTAGCACTCGTTGTAACAGGACATGATAGTCATGAATTTTGAATTGTTGTTGTTGCAGCAATCTTTAAACTTTGAGATATTTATTTATCCAGGATAATACTCATTAATTGGTGGTCCTCTTTCATATACTAAACTAGACTTGAAGTTAGGAATAGTTGATTGTTTTCATGATTGCAGATTTGCAGTAATTAGTTTATATGTTCCAGTTAAGCTTCTGCAAACTCTTAGTTCTGTTTTTTTTTTCCGGGTAACTAACATTGTATTATTTACCAAGTAAGTCTGTACAACTCAAACAAAAGAAAAAAACAATCACTACTGGAACTGGACATTCCCCAGCTTCCAGTGCACACTCTCCTCATCTACGAAGCCTCTATACCACTCATACCAGGTTTGGATAGCAGTCTAATCTACTCAACTGGCTAGTTAACTTGGGAAATAAGCTAGCTCTATAGTAAACTTCCTGGATTATCAATCACACTATTGCCTCCCGAGATCTTTGCTTCTGCTTAAAGACTCTCCCATTACGTTCAGGCCTTTATTATGTTCTTTTTTTGCCATTATTAATTGGTCTCTTAATCATATTCATTTATTTTCATTCTTTAGACAACTTTTCTTTTGTCCAATTTTCCACAGTTAATAAAAAAAACATGTGGAAGACATAGAAAGTGTACGAAAAGAAAATCATAGCTTGAGTGGAATTATGGTTGTGAAAGGCAATGAGTTGTGTCCAAAGTGTTCTTAGGTAAATACTAGACAACCTCATGTAGAATAAGCATTTTGGCAGTAGTGCTAGAAAAATTCAGAACTAATTCGTTTTTTCTTGGTGAAGAATAACATTGTTGTGTAATCTGATTGAGGGAAAAGAAATCGATGGACTTTAAATAGCATCATGATAGGCTACTGAGTTATATCTAAAGTGTTCCCAAGTAAATTCTGCTCAATCTCATGGCCTGGAAAGGATCTGTAATTGTTTTCAATCTTAAGCTGGGCTTTAGTGTACTGTGACCAAAACTGTATATAGCTCAAAAGTTTACCTTTCTGCTTGAACATAGTTAAGCTCAGGATTCAATGATGGTGTGAGGCAAAGGAGAAGAATAAATGACTCCAAGCTGAAATAGCTAGTTGAGAATACTTTTTTCCCATTCCGTGATTGAGACGTGATATTCTTGTTGTGTTCCTTCTACTCTTTTTTCTTAATTAATTAACCACCCAAGCAGGGGGTTGCTTTCATTAACCAATGAAGGATACCAAAAGCAGGGTAACATCCATACCCCCTGGACCAAGATATTACAACAAAGAGTAGTTATTTTGGCCCTGAACAATAGAAAAACAACTATGTTCAACTTACAAAAAAATAAGATTTGTCATATCTACGTCTAAAACTTGGCAACGCCAGTGATCAAGCTGAAAAGGGCCTTTGCAGCTATTAGGCAATTGATGGTAGGAGTTGTAGTACTTGGATTGATCCAGTGTAGTAGAATTTTTGGCTAAATCATCCGCGACTTGGTTTGCTTCCCTGTAGCAATGATTTATTTGCACCTCTGCTTGGCTCAAGATCTATAGTGTGTCTTTAATAAATTGTGTGAGCTTCCTGTTATCAGTCTTGTGTTATTCAAGAAATTGGCAATCAACATAGAATCAACTTCTAAAGTGAATTTCCTTATACCCAAACTTATGCACCAGTGAACACCAAACTTGGCTGTAATAGCTTCAGCTTGGTTATTACTGCTACAGTCAATAGGCACAGAAAAGGCACTGATCATGTTACCAGAGCAATCTCTAATGATGCCCCCAATACTTGCAAGACCTTTAGCTTTCATGTAACTACCATCAGTATTAATCCTGAATTGTCCCACCAAAGGCTTACTCCACATAACCTGTTTAGTGTTAAGAACAGGTCTCAAAGACCACGAATCTACAAAGCTTGAACCGAGACAGTGTAGTATCACATTTGGGAAAAGCAATACCAATAGCAGCTTTCATGTTCCAAAAATTGTTTTGTACCTTCTACTCCAATACTATTTATTCTTCTAATGAAAGCAACAGAGTTGTTCAATGTTTTCATACCCATAATGTTGCTTATGTATTGATGATGTTCCAAATTGATAAACCATTTTGATGAACTCAATTTAGCTTTGGATTGTGCACTCATAACCATTGAGCTTTGAATTTTTCAACTTCTACACTTTAAATCTAATCTTATTTTTCTGGGATAAGGCATCATTGCCCCCCTGACCTAGTAGTGTTTTTGCTACGACACACCTTACCTAATTTTTGGTCCTATCACCCCCCTAAACTATTTAAAACCGTAATATTTTACCCCCTAAACGCTGATGCCACTCTCATATGGGAGAGAGACATACACTCTCCTTGCCACATGTGCATTTATTTATTTTCTTTTTTAAAAAAAAAATATTCAGCTTACGTGTCAATTTTTAAGAATAAAAAAATAAAAAACTAATTTTTCTTTTAACAAAATTATTTTTAAAACCCGTTTTAAAAAAAAAAACTGAAAACACGAATTAAAAAACTGAATTTTCTTTAAAAAAATAAATTTAAAACCCTTTTTAAAAAAAAAAACTGAAAAAATGATTTTTTTTTAAAATATGGAAAAATGGATTTGTTAAAAATATGGAAAGCTTGATTTTTTTTTTTAAATGTCTTAAAAGATCTTGATTTTCATGATTTCATTTTCTTAGGACACTTTTATTTTTCAAATAAAATCCGGAAAAAGTGTTTTTCTTGTCAAAATTTGAAAACAAACTGATTTTTTATAAAATTTTGAAAAAATTAATTATTTTTTTTAAAATGGAAAACTAGATTTATATTCATATTTTAAGAAAATACAGGTTTTTAAGAAAAAAATTAAGTTTTCCCTTTTTTTATGTTTCTCACTCTCTCAAAGATTGTGAAACACACTCTCCTTGCCACGTCAGCGTTTATGATACAATAACGGATACGCGGAAGCAATAAAATGACAAGGAAAGTAAATGATAGATAGATTGACACAAGAAAATGGAATTAAAAGCAACCTAAAGATGTATCAAACCTAAAGACCTCAATTAATCAACATTACAAGCACCAACCTCTTAGGATGACCTCAAGGGAATTGAATTCCCAAGCAACCAATCCTCTCACAATCAAAGGTTCAACAAGAGCCATCCATGGCCTCTCTACAAGTTTCTCTCTAGAGACAACTCTCTCAAAAATCACTCATCTTTTCTTCCAAATGTCAAAAGTCCCTAAATGAAATGAAAGACTAACTATTTATACTAACTAAATAATAGAAGACCCTATTATTACATAAATGCCATTAATGAGGCAAGGGCCTTGTTTGGCTAGTCTTGTGGAGATGGAAATCTTGAATTTGCGGATGTGGCCTCTTGCGTATAGCCTTCCTTGCTCGGTGGCCACTTTAATGTTGTTCCATCTCCCATCCGTCCTCTCCATGCTATCATCCAAACTTTGGCTCTACGAGACGGTCCTTTAAGTGTCCTTGAGGCAACTCGTCTTGTATCATTCTCCCCTTCTTGAAAAGGATTCGTCCTCTAATCTAAACCTTGAAAAACCATAAGGGAGACAAACAAAAACATACTCCTCAAGGATTGAGGGTTAGCACACAATGCAATAATCACATATTCATGCCAAGGATGAACAAACTTGTGGTACAACCACACATCTATGACAATCATGACTAACATTTGCACACATGAGGTATCAAGCAGTTGATTCCTCCAAGGTTCATGACATAAGGGAGTAATAAAACCAATGGGTTCAAAATACGAAGTATGCAACTCGACATTGGTTCTATTTGACAAGTAGCATAATGTCCAAACAAGAACACTCTCATTTTTCAAGCAAGGACTCCCCCAAGATAGTGCTTTCAAATCACACAAGGTGGCACCTGGATCAAATGGGACGAACATCCATCTAGCATGGTCAAGAACACAATCGGCTAGATCATAAGAGCCTTCTCCCACATAAGAAGCACTCCCTATATGCTCAAGAATGTCATCATATGCCAACAAGTAATAAAGGAAGGTATCACGTAAAATAACTTCCTCATCAATATCACTCCCCAATGTAACCTCACCATACGGTTCAAGGACAAGATTATCCAAGGGGTTACTATGAAGTTGAACATGAAAGGAAGAATTTGCAATTTCTAGACAAGAATTACCTTCCTTTGTAACACTTTCCTTCCCAACAAATGGATCACAATTCCTCAAAGGAAGATCTCCATCATGGGAAAGAGTGTCTTCATTCCATAGTGGGTTACATATCACATTATAGCCTCCAAAGAAAACTAAACGTTCAACATTACCAAACATCCCACTAGGTATTTCACTCTCAACAGTCATGTCATCCTCAAATAAAACATTATCCTTTACAAGAGCGTAATCCATGAACAATGAGGAGTCAAAGCATGTCTTTTCACTCTCAAAAGAACCAATGTCATCTTTCAATGCATTTTCGCTCACATGACTATCTACATGACACACATCACCACTACAAGTTGGAGTCTTATCACATGACACTAAAGTACGATCAAGAGACTCATTTTGACACGAAACAAGCAAGGGTGAGATGTCATATTCTTTCAATTGACCAACTATATCAACATCATCACTAACTAGAGGTACATTAAGCACGTCACAAGGATCCTCAAGTAGTGAATTATCATTACAAACAAGTTGATCAACACAAGTTTCAACAATAGTTGGTAGTATGTCAATCTCGCAAGAATTACTAACATGGTGACCACATGACAAACTACCATTCAATTCGTAAGTGTCAACACTAGATGGACACAAATCGATCTTGCAAGAAGAATCAATTTTGTCATCTAAAGGATCAACTAGTGTTTGAGCACCTTTATTCGATAATGCACTATCATTCAAAGCACAAATGTCAACACTAGGTGGACACAAATCGGCCTTACAAGAAGGATAAATTCGGTCATCAATAGCATCAACTAGTGTGGGGACACTTTCAATAATGGCATTACCACTAGACGACAAAGAAGCTTTAGGCTTAACGCACGATAAGGTAACTTTCATACTTGACTCGGCATTAAAATCACACAAAGATATAGGAGTATAAGGATGAATGATCTTACCTTGATGTTCACGTAAGCTCCTTTGACCAATGGAAGGAATAGTTGGGGCCGCCGTCCTTGCCTTTAAGCATGGGGTTCTCTCAAAAGAGGTACCCTTCAAAGATTTATTTCTTCTCACATGAGGCTTGGGATATTGGCCTCTCAATATCCCTTTCATGTCCTCCCAAGTCTTGATTGGACTCCTCACTCGTCTCCCACAACATTTCACATACTCCCAATATTGGACAAGCTTTGAGTCAAAAGTTTGGACGGCTAAGTCCATCTTCATTTCTTGCGAATAGTTGTAGCTAGTGAAAATTTCATCTATTATGGACTCCCATCTCTCATATTCTTCTCCACTAGCTTCCTTAGCTAAGGTAGGCCATTTCACATAGGTATCTCACACTTTTGTACTTGGACTCTTCCTAGAAAGTATGCATGGGAAGAGAAATTTTCCATTCTTGTCCACTACAAATCGATGCCACTCTTGCTCATATGGGATCTCATGCCTTTGAAACCAAGGGCCACCTAAACATACGTGACAAGTATCCATTGGAAGCACATCACACCAAACCTCCTCTTGGTACTCACCAAGTAAAATGAATACCATCACTCTCTTATCAACCCAATACCCTCCCTCGTCATAGTAAGGATTTCTTCTAATCATACAAGGTAGCCTTAACTCTTCAGCCGCACGAGGGGTGATGAAATTGGTGTAACAATCGTCATCAAGCACAAGGATTGCCTCTTTACCACAAAGGTTCACCTTGGTCTCCATGAATCTCCTCTTTGGAACCACCTTCTTTTGCATAGGACGACTCCAACTAGTACTCACATTCCCACTCATGCCCCTTTGCTTCGGATAGGAAGTACTACAAGAAGAAGCATATGCATGCCCACTAGAAGTCCTTCCATAATCAACATTAGCACTTCCACTACCTCCATAAACATACCCTCCACGAGTCCTATTTGTATAAAGATTTTCACCATAAGACTCATAAGACACATGCGAAGGAGAGTCATACCTCGAGTCGTCTTCATCTTCATGATGTATATCACAAGAATATTCTGCTTCATTATCTTCACCATGTGAATCACAACAAGGGTCTTCATCCCCATCTTCCTCGGGAGACACATGAGTACCACTCTCTGCACATTCTCCTTCAAAATAGTAATTCTCCCCTCGAATTTCCTCATAATCACCATTTCCTATATATGTCTCATATTCCCCATCGTCACACTCTTCATAGCTCCCATAGTCCTCCCCTTCATAACTACAACCATCATAGTCATAACAGTCATTATCACCACCACATGAATCGGAATCCATGGAGAAGTACCTGCAAAGAACACTTAGCAAACACGTTAGTAGTAAAGAAACCTCACCACACTCGTGTTTACACTCGTTTGTGCTCGGCTAGCACCACTCAAATGAACTCACACACTCTTGCCTTTTACCACTCAAATGGATTGGTCGATGTTGATTCTCGATTGGATTCGGATTCGGTCGCTTGCAAGGTGCACAATTGTTACTCGAGATCGGAATGGATTCTTGTAGACTCAAGAAGAACGAGGACGACTCAATTAAAACAATCGCACTTGAGCCAAGAAATTAACAACGAAGCAAAAGCGAAGCAAAGCACGAAAGAATTGGCACGAAAGAAATGCGGACACAAGAACTAGCAAACACAAGTAGGAACAACTACTAAATGGCTACTAGTTAAGAGACACAAGAAAATGGAGTGCAAAAATCGGGAAAATAACTAAAATTTCAGGCCCGGGTAGGTGATAACTTGAAAACACGACCAGGAAGCCTCAATTGATCCAAGGTATCAATTTGAAATAATGAAAATTTTTAATTTTTTTTTTTTTTTTTTTTTGTTCCCTACCAAAGGATTAGGGACACAATATCATCAACTAAGGATCAAGAAATTTTTGTTTTGAGAATTGAAATCAAAGAGAATTAAAGTTGAAAAACCTGAAATGTGCAACCCGCGACGCCTGTGCATCACCTGCGACTCGCGGTTCAACCTGCGATAGTGATCCGCGGCTCGCGGTTGATGCAGCCAAAATGTCAATTCTCTGTCACAAGGTGCGACACCACCTGCGACTCGCAGGTGCAACCCGCGATGGTGTTCCGCGGCTCGCAGATGAGGCACCCCAAAACGTTCAACTCTCTGTCACCAGGCGCGACTTCACCTGCGACTCGCAGGTGATACATGCGACTCGCAGATGTCGCATATGGCGTCGCATTTGGGCCAACGTTGGGACTTAAATTTTTTTTTTTTTTTTTTTTTTTGCAAAAATCAGAAATTTAGACTAAGTATTTCTGATTTGTTTGTGTTGTTGGACTCACAAACACGTTTTCACAACTTTATTTGATAACTTTTGGATCAAATGGCCCTTTGGAGAGTCTTCTTTCTTATGAAGATTTGAAGGTGTTCAAGAACACAAGAACACTTCAAAATTTCAACTACCCTCAAATCAACTCCAAATTGACTCAAATTTCGGATTTAAGTTCTCTTCAATGTAGAGAACAAAGCCCAATAGGTTTCAACCTTTAACTTCACCTTCTTCAACAAGACCCACTTTCAAGTTCTTGAAGCTTTGAAGCTCAACAATGGTGGAACGCAAACCCTAACTCCAAATGGATTCGAAATTGAAGATTTAGACTCTAGAAACACTAAGAAACTCTAATCTAACACTAGATTCAACAAAATCAACAAGAAAATTCGATTTTTTTTTTTTTGAATTTCGGTTTTTTTTTTTTTTTTTTTTGTTGAATCAAAACCCAAGATTAGATTTGGTAGAACAAACCTAAACTAAGCTCTGATACCAATTGATACAATAACGGATACGCGGAAGCAATAAAATGACAAGGAAAGTAAATGATAGATAGATTGACACAAGAAAATGGAATTAAAAGCAACCTAAAGGTGTATCAAACCTAAAGACCTCAATTAATCAACATTACAAGCACCAACCTCTTAGGATGACCTCAAGGGAATTGAATTCCCAAGCAACCAATCCTCTCACAATCAAAGGTTCAACAAGAGCCATCCATGGCCTCTCTACAAGTTTCTCTCTAGAGACAACTCTCTCAAAAATCACTCATCTTTTCTTCCAAATGTCAAAAGTCCCTAAATGAAATGAAAGACTAACTATTTATACTAACTAAATAATAGAAGACCCTATTATTACATAAATGCCATTAATGAGGCAAGGGCCTTGTTTGGCTAGTCTTGTGGAGATGGAAATCTTGAATTTGCGGATGTGGCCTCTTGCGTATAGCCTTCCTTGCTCGGTGGCCACTTTAATGTTGTTCCATCTCCCATCCGTCCTCTCCATGCTATCATCCAAACTTTGGCTCTACGAGACGGTCCTTTAAGTGTCCTTGAGGCAACTCGTCTTGTATCAGTTTAGAGGGTAAAATATTACGGTTTTAAATAGTTTAGGGGGGTGATAGGACAAAAAATTAGGTAAGGTGTGTCGTAGCAAAAACGCTACTAGGTGAGGGGGGTAATGATGCCTTATCCCTATTTTTCTTCTCTCTTTTCCGCAGGTATTAAATGTGGGAATTGAATCAACACTGATTGCAAGCTAAGTGTCACCACATTATTAGTATTTTGGAAGAAACCTGCACTATCTGTCTTAGTTTAGGAGTAATATTTCGTATATTTCAGTTGGATTGGTACTTTGGAAGAAACTACATTGTCTATCTTAGTTTAGGAGTAATATTTAGTATATTTCAGTTGGATTTTCTTGTTAGTAGACATATTTTACTTTTATTTAGGAGTTTGTAATGAGATATGATCTCAGTACAATTTTAGTTGTTAATTGTATGATCATGGGTGAATTGTATCATTATCTGGCATGTTTTATTATTTTATTTTCAATTTATGCAATTATAATTTTAAAAATTATTACCTACAAAATAATTAAACGTCATTGAATGTCTATAATTAGTGAAAAATATTTTGTCATTAAAGGATTAATTTTTGGCGACGACTAAACTAAATTTTTCTAGACAAATATATTTTCGTCACGAAACAAATTAGTTCGTCATAAGTTGACTACATTTAGCGACAAAAATATATTTGTCCCAGTATCCTCCTCCTTGTTGGGTACGAATTAATGCTTTATGTTATGACAATTGTAATTGTCACTAATCATGACAATTTATAGTGACAATTTTTTTTTTGTCAGCAAAAGCAATACTATTAGTGACGAGATGATAGATTCAACTACAAAATTGTAAACTTTGTTTATAACAACAAATTTGTCACTAATCCCTATACATTTAGGGACGAAACATATTTTTGTATATAAAAGGTAGTCTTTAGTGACGAAATTACATTATTTCAGCTACAAAATACATATAACTTTTGAGACAATTGATATCGTCACTGAACAAACTAAATAGTTAGTGACAAGGTAGTTTCGTCGGTATTAATAGTCTCTTTAGTGACAAAAACACACTATCAACTACGATAATCTATCCTTTTTATGACAAATATGTTAGTCACAAATATTATGCATTTGGGGACGAAAGGAAGATTTCGTAGTTAATAAACTTTATTTAGCGACGAAACACTAAGTTGTCTTTGTATACTTTTAGCAACCCGCTTTTAGGGACGAATGATTGACGAAATTTTTTTCGTCACACAAGATTTTTGGTGATGAAATATGACTTATAAGTGACGAAATTATTTGTCCCTGATAATCGAATTTGTCGTAGTGATTCGAGGTGAGTGATCATGATGTAAATATGCCAACCCTTTTGCAGCTCCCATGATTATAGTCAACCGTGCGTCCCAGTCCAATTGCTCAGATCTCTTTGTATAGAACATCAAAAACTTTCTTATTTTTAACTGAAAAAAATCCTATTGAGTTTTCCAGTTAACTGGAAAAGACATACGCTTACATGCATCTCGTGCACTGCACGTGCATCACGTGTGTCCCAGTCTAGTTGCTCAGATTCGATGCAAGGAAGAATACATATGTTAAAGCATGTGTATAACTGGAGCCAAATATCCAAATGTGCCAGCTACAACGGTTGTGGCGTGAGACTCCTCGTCCTCCTGCAAGGCCCGTCCAAACTTAGACAGTCTAGCCTCAAAATTTCCATCAAGCAAAATGTTACTAGACCTTATGTATCGGTGTATTATTCGAGGCGAGCGATCATGATGTAAATATGTCAAACCTTTTGCAGCTCCCATGATTATAGTCAACCGTGCGTCCCAATTGTTCAGATCTCTCTGTATAGAACATCAAAACTTTTTCATTTTTAATTGAAAAAATCCTGTTGAGTTTTCCAGTTAACTGGAAAAGACATAAGCTTACATACATCTCGTGCAGTGCAGGTGCATGAGAACATAAGCTTACATGCATCTCGTGCAGTGCAGGTGCATCTCATGCACCTGCACGTGCATCGCGTGTCCCAGTCTAGTTGCTCAGATTCGATGCAAGGAATTCAAAAGGATGGAAATAATAATAATAACTTCAGAATAGTAATTCTACAGGGGTTCTTGATGAAGACCTGCACCAATATCCACTGTGAGGCCGTTGCCGTAATTTTTACCCCGTATCTTATAGCGGAAACAAATCCAAAAATACATTAGCGCTACCAGTAGCAGTGCATCGACATTTGCAAAGGCAATTATGAGTAGTCGACCAGAATACATCTTCTTATTTTGGTTTTCCGTCGAAAAGGTTGCAGATGAGATGTTACCATAAGAAAGAAAGGGAAACATGAAGAGTAGAGAAGGAAAAGAAATAGAAGAGCTACAAACCCAACTGAACATCTCATCAAGTTGCACTCTCAATAAATCACACTGCTGCTTAATGCTTGAAGCACATTTATAAGAAAAATAACTAAACTATAATGTAATCCTCTTAAGACATTCCTTTTATAACAAAGAAATGCCCGAGGGCCAGTGGCACGGTGGGAAACTCAATGGATAATAGGCCCGCTCCTCTGCCCTTTCACTTAATTATCATACTTTTGACTGGTAGAGGATTCGAACCCGTGATGTGCGCCTAAACTACACATCACATATTGCACTCTTACCACCCTTGGTGCGCGCTTAACACATTATATACATACATAAAACTACAAGCACATCAAAATTATCTTATTTCACCATTTGATGTACACGGTTTTGTCTTGGTACAGGGAGAAGAACGTTCCTAACCAAATATTATTTTGTGGACGTACCTTTTGTAACTTTTGCATCTACTTGATGCCAGTAATGATATTGATAGTACTTCGTCAAAAAATAAAAAGTGTTCAACCTCTTACGGATAGATCATGGAGCAGGGGCGGACCCACATGGTCTCAAGTGGATTCATATGAACCCACTTGTCAAAAAATTACAGTGTATATATATGTATATTTATTCAGTTTTGAAGAAATAGACGAGTATATATAATTTTTGATTCCACGTTATAGAAGTGCAATGCTCAGCCCAATGGCAACTGGGTTCAAAAGCTTCTGAAGTGTCGCGGGTTCGAAACCAACTACAACAAATCAGCGGTTTTTTTTTTCTTTTAGTCATTTTAATTTTTCACCACACAAGTAATATTTAATAACCTACTGTGCTACCCAACTACAACAAATCAGCGATTTTACCACAGTTGTGGCTGCCAAAAACTAAAGCTCTGATATTGTGCCCTCATTTAGAGAGCGTAGCTCAAATGGTAGCGACGTTTGAGGTTCACAGCGCTTCAAAGGCAAAGGTTAACAGAGAACTAGATTTATCAGAAACATCTGTGGCTAAATATATAATATATTTTTCTAATTGGGACATATTTATATAGGGACAATGGAGGCATCCTATTTGATGGACAAACAAGGAAGAGTCTATTGCTCATGAGCTTTATTGGAATGGTATGTCATTTTTACTTTTATAGTCCTTGATGGAGTTTGTTATGTGAAAATATAATACAACTTGGTGAACTGCATACATCTTTTTAGATTGTTCTATCATGACTTATTCGCTTCCATCGTTTTTTTTTTTTGTATTGATTTGAATTGCTTGTCCTTGTGCTGAGGGTCTACCGCAAAATAATATCTCTACCTCCCATTTGAATGTTTTCGTCCACTCCATTTTTTCATATATTGAACCCACTTGATGAAAATCCTGGGTCCGCCACTGTCATGGAGTCAACTTAATAGCTAGCGACGAATTTACAACGGACCCATCTCACGTATCTTATTTACATGGAGAAAGAGAAATTTTTGTAGAAACTCTGGCAATGCATGGATCAGGACTGAGAGCTTGTACAACTTCGATAACAATACAAAGTAAAAACAACAGCTCCTGAAATTTCAAGCTGCACATCTGGTCAAGCATAATCATGTTATAGAATGCTACCTCTTTTTCTCGAGGCAAAAGTCATAGACCGCCCCCTAAATTTGTCCACAAATTCTTCATGGCTATCTAAACCTAAGCTCGTTTCAATTTGACACTCGAACTCTTCAAAACTTGTACCTATTGAATACTTTTTGCTGAGTTGGTATAATGTGTGTGTTGCAATTAGTTGAAGCGCGTGAGGAGGGTAACTTTTTTTTTTTTTTTTTGTGAGGAGGGTAATCTAATTAAGCATTTCCTTTTTAATTTTTATTTTATCTTCTTCTTCATCTTACTTTGCCATCATCGACCTCAACACAAGAAGGAAAAGAACCCAAAAGAAATCAATAAAAACTCAAAAAATTACGTTCTTGAATTACCAAAAGATCGAAAGATTGTATCCATTAACTTGTATCGCATCCTCCTTTTTTTGCTCCTTATATCAGTGAGGAATTAGTCGAGGAAGCAAGTTTTTGTATCAGTGGAGTCTTCTTTTAGATGGATAAAATAAGAGAAAACAATATTGATATCAAAGAAGAAGAAAAGAAGAAATGGGGGTGGCATGGGATGGGGTTCTGTAGCAGGGGAAAGGTCCTGTGGATGGGGGTGGCGGGTCCTTTTCTTTTTTGCATAAAATACTCCTTTTTCATTCACTAAAATAGTTTTTAATTATTATAGAACTTAAATGTCATGTGTCCACATTTAATTTGTCACTTGCCACATTGACAAGTGTAACTCACACACTTTACATTTTTGGCAGATTATTAAAAAAGTATCTAATTGGTTCAAATCCGGAATAGTATAAGTGTTCAATAGGTACAAGTCTGAGTTGAGGTGGCCATGAGGAATTTGTAGGCAAGTTTAGGGGGTTGTCTATGACTTTTGCCTTTTCTCGACCTTTAGATCCTACTGAAAGTTTTAGGAACTAAAAAAGGTACTCCTTCCGGATAAAAAAGAGTGTCCACTTAGCCATTTATATACCCTTTAAGAAAATACTATCTCCTAGACAAAAATAGGTAATTTGACTAAATTGTCCCTAATTAAATAGGTATTGAGATTTGATCACACAATACTTAATAGAGGAAAATTTGGAAAAATAAGATTGATTATTTCTTAATTTGATAAGTGCACACTCTTTTTGACCAAAAAAAAAAAAAAAAGACTAAATAGACACTCTTTTTGATCTGGAGGGAAGTTTTGTCCATCCAATTTCGTTATAAGTCCTAACTAAATAAAATTAACGTGTATTTTCTTCTAGCTTTATTCATGTTGACCTATTGACTTTTAGAGATTACACTCCCCAAAACGTTATATTAACTTAATGCACTTACGTTAATGATAGTCGTAGTTAGGGTTGTACAGGGCAAACCGATAAACCGCACCAAACCGACAAACCGAACCAAACCGGAAAAAAAACCCGACTAGTGGTTTTGTTTGATTTGGTTTGGTGTTTGGAAAAAAAACCCGACCATTATAGGGTTGGTTTGGTTTTAACTAAAAAAAGTCAAATCGAACCCAAACCAACCTGATTATAGATATACTACTTTTAAATTATGTTATGCATAAAAATATTTATTAAAATGTAATTTATAAATATTTTTTTAAATTTTTTCATAATTTTTGTTTTCTTTCTTACATTTAGATTTGGATTTAAGAAGCCCATCTAAATAATATACAAAAAAAAAAAAAAAAAAAAAAAACCCCATAAGGAAATGAACACCACAAGTCCACAAGTCCAAAAGACCAAAACACAAATGCAAATTTAGCCCCAATTCGGTTACAGAAACAGAACCTTCTCCCAATACTAGGTCTAGCACACAAAAGTTATATGCAGATCCCTCTTTTGTGAAAAACTGCAAATACTTTCTCCTTTTCTCATTTCAGATCCCTTTCTCCTTTTCTCTTTTGCTTTCCTCTCAAATCAAAGAAATAATATGACACTCAGTAGCTTGTGATCTTAATTCTTAGCCATCGTTCGCCTTTTCTCATTTCAGATCCTTTTCTCATTTCAGATTAATCACAGAGCACTCGGATCTTATGATCTTAGGCTACAGGCTACAAGACTCAACTTTACACTGTAAGCCTTTTGTTTTTCCTAATTAGCTTTAACGTTTTACAAATTTATTTATTTATTTATATTGCTATCAATTTGTTGATTTGTTACAAATTACAACTTTTTTCATGCAGAAACTGAATTGCACCAATAGTCCAATGCCATATAATACTTGTTTAAAAAGTGGATATTTGAGAAAATCAGTTGCAGGCCTGCAGTAGTAGCAGAAGCAAAACAATATTTGGAATCTATGCCTAAATGCATATATGGTTTCTTTTACTTATTTCTCAAAGAGCTGTTGGTTTTCTTTTATGAATGGAGAAAGAAATCATGGACATATAGCATTGATTAGCCGGTTTTCTTTTACTTATTAATTTTTTTTTCTTGCAGAGTATGGAGACTCACCTTTGAGCATTGATTAGCCAGTTTCGTTCACGATGCACTATCTGTGTGAGAATTGGTATGTTAATTACACAGTGTATATTTCGTGTATATCAATAATTTGTCACCCCTATACTCTGCAGCTGCAAACCTCTTGGATTTCTGCACTTATTTCTCTGCTGTGTTTTACTGTTATTGTTTTCTAGCTAGTGCAATTGTTTTCTCTGCTGGTTTTACTGATATTGTTTTCTGCAGGTATAAGTGCAGAAATCCAAGAGGTTTGCACTGCTTTTTCTAGTCGGCAAAATATTGAGTCTGCTGTTCTTATGAGTTATGACCTTTGTTTTCATGTTATCCGTGGTTCATGCTTTGAGTTTCTTTGGTAACTGAGACTTGCAGAACTAGGACCAAAAGACATAGTACTCAAGGTTGCAGTAGACAATTTGCTTCCCTTTTGTTTTTTAATATTTGGTACTTAATAGCATAAAAGGCTGGAGTTGTGGGGACTCTCATATATTTTAATGTTAGTATTTCCAATCAAAGGTAGTAACTTATATGATGAAAAAGAAAACTTTAGATAAATCAATTATTAATGTTTTGTTATGCATCTAAGATCGGATTTACCATTTAAGGAATGCTAAAACATGAAATACTTATTCATACTTTGAAGACCATCTGAAGAATGACATCCCCCCCCCCCCCCCCCACCCTTACTTTTCAGTGCTATATTTTAATTACTTGGTCCATGGGGAATGGTTTTGCACTGCAATATCCAGTATACTGCGCTGCTTTTTCTAGCTGGTGCAAACAGCAGTACTTGCTCAATCAAGCTGCAGTGATTCCTTTCAGTTGCTGACTGTTGTATGTATCTTGCAGGCTGCAGCCTTTGTTTATTTTTGCCCAGTTGTTGTAGTATATTGCACTGATTTGGATTTTTGCCCAATCTTCAAGCTGCAGTGATTCCTTTCAGTTGCTGTAGTATATTGCACTGATTTGGATTTTTGTTTTTGCTACATCTGACATTTTATGGCCATTTGACATTTTAGTTATATTATAAAGTTAAAACTTCAAACAGTGTTTTGCCTCCATCTTATATGTTGATATTTTGTACTAGAACTCTTTTTAAGAAGCACTGTTGTGTACTTTTCATTAGATACTATGAAAAACCCGAGAAACCCGAAAAAACCCGAAAAACCCGAGAAAAATTGATATCGAAAAACCCGACTTTTATTGGTTTGGTTTGGTTTATAGATTTAATAACCCGACACAAATGGTTTGGTTTGGTTTGTAAAAAATCCGAACCAACCCGGTCCATGTACACCCCTAGTCGTAGTATAATAAGTAAATAGATAAATAAACAAACAAAAATGGAATATATTTAAAACACACTTAAATTTAATGACAACATGGTATATATTTAATTATTTTCACCCTCTTTAAAAATCAAACTCTCCCCTCAACTTTGAAAAATAGTCATTCTCCCCTTTTCATTCTAATTGACCTTTTTAAATTCCTATTTTAACCTTACATTATCAACTTGTCTTTTTTACTTTTTCTTCTGTAAAAACGTGATTTTCTTTCTCTCTTTAATCTATGAAACAAATTTCCTATAAAATAAATAAATATTACTTTCGATACGGAAAAAGAAAAGTGATAAATACTAGTTGAGTATATAACTTAATGCCGTTCTATAATGAAATAAATGAGAAGAACAAGAATTTCTTTTTATTAATAATAATCAAAACTCTGATATCTATTTATACAAGTAAAAATAACAGGTAATAATAACTTTATAAATATCTTTCAATGCATGTAATACAAAATTAATTAATAAAAATAGTGGTATATTTTATAACAAATTCCTAAAATATTATCTATTTATATTAGAAGTGAATTTTAAATTATAATTTTAAATATTCCATTAATGATAATCAAAACTCGTTTATATATTGACAATAGAGAATAACAGAGAAGTGAAACTTAAACATATATATGCAAAAATAACAGGTAATATCTGAGTGTGTGTATTAGATTTTGTGATAAATTCATAAAAGGATTATTCTACTTATAATATGAATTTAAATAAAAATCTATAAATACCTAGGTTAAAAAAATAAATTTTACATAATATAAAAAGGTATTTCATAGATGCGGAATTGAAATGTCAAGGGTAAAATCGACATTGCATAGGATTGGGGCGCGGGGGGGGGGGGGGGGGGGGTGAGAATGTCTATTGTTTCATAGTTGAAGGGGAGTTTAATTTTTAAGGCAAAGTTGGGGTGAAAATGATTTTCACCCATATTTAAATTTACTATTCGTAACGAAACAATAATTCGAAAAAATCATTCTGAGGATTTTATGAGATTTTTTTTTTTTTTTAATCAAATGCATCGGACTTGAGAGTTGAAAAGTTTCGGTACGAATGAGGGAATGGACTCAATATACACTACTCACACAATAACTTTATGATAGAGCAACGAGTTAATTTTAGAAACTAAACTGTTACGACTTTAATGTTGTACTTTGACATTTTTGTCCTTAATATTTAAGTAACTAGATATAATTAATTTTGTAATTGCCTTTATAATCTGATACCATTTTATAACCAGTATATTCTCAAAGTTTCTACTCCTTAAGTTTTGGTTTTCAGTAATATTTGTGATTAACAAAGGCTAAATCTGTATATATAATAAAACTAGAAATAAACAAGGTGATGCGACACCCCTCTATGACCACCATTACTATTTATCTTTTATCTCTTTTTTTTTTGGCATTTTTCTCTATTTTCCTCTTATTTGGGATTAAATAATAGCCATGTTCTACATTTAAATTCTCTAACACCATATTAATTAATTGTGTATAAGTTATTATATTAATTATTATTTATTGTATATATTAGTGGAGACTTGAATAGCCACCATCAGCTTTCAAGTACGTACTTCAATCGTGCCTTCTCCTTTCTTAATTCATTTTAATTACTCTTCATTAATTCCCCACTCCATTTTATGTGAATTTATAATATATATTGAATGTGGTATTCATTTAAAAACTGAAATTTTTGTCCTTAATCTTCGTGTATATATAGGCAAATAAACTTCGAATCAAATTAGCTATGTGGATGAAAGCGACGTAGGTACTCACCATCATTGTGTGACTCACTTAGTTTTTTCTTCCTTTAGTGTTTGTGACTTGTAGCTCACTTTGTTGTAGAGTAATTTTCTTTTCTACTTTTGATTTGCTTTTTTGTTGGTAAGCAATAGGGTTTCATAATATAAGTGATCCTTTTTGTACTCCAGTTATTCCTCAACAGGATCACTAGAGCGACCCAGAATCCATTGAGATTTTCACTTGGTCATTGTCACTTTCACTACACAAAATGTAAGTGCTTAATTGTCTTATTTTATTTGGTTTACAATCCCTTCTCTTGTAGAGAAAAAGAAGAAGCCCACAAGAAAATTTCCTTCTTCTTAATTATACCTCCTGACGTTGCGTTGATAGAATATACAATTAAGCTTATGATAATATTATTATTTTTTTAGTTAGTTCTTTAGTTTTCATTTCATGTGTTTTTTTCCAAATATAAGAAAAATGTAGTAAAACAGAAGGGTTACTATCTAATAGATGAATCCAACTAACTGTATCCATGTATCAATGTATATTATATATTAGATATACTAGTGACATTTAGTCTGTGCTAAGCCTGGGCCCAAACCTAAGATAAAAAGTTAAATTTGTAATTATATTTTATTTTTCCCCGCTCTTTGTGACGTTAAGTTATAGAAAGCTTAGTTTGATAGTGTCGGCAAACTCTAGCACGGGCCTTAAACTAAGATTAAAAGTTAAATTTGTAATTCTTTCTTATTTTTTCCTGCTTTTTGTAATATTAAGTTATTGAATGATTAGTTCGATATTTTCTGCAAACTCTTAAAAACTAAAGATTTCCCATATATTTAGGTTGCATAAAACTATTTAAGAATTGAACAAAATTTCTTTTTTTGTCCTTACTTTAGACCTTTTTTTTACCTTCAAAGAACTATGTGACATGAAGTCCTTAATTTCTAACATCATCTAATATGAACTGTAACTTTTTCTTCCAAAAATAAGAAAAATAGTATGGTTCTGGAGACATCAATTATATATGCAATATTTACTTTTTCGTTGAGATTTTAATGAGGTTACTTATAAACAAAGATAATTTTCAAATAAATAAAACTAAAATCTTACATTTTACCAATATTTGTAGATGACAATTAATTAAATTATACAAAGTCTATCTAAAAGATGAAGAAAATTAATTATTTTTCTTAATATAATTAGACTTTCCTTTTACTTTCTAAAAATCTACAGATGAGAAAATACATATTTTCTTTTTGTTAGTTTAAATGGAATATATATATTTTTTAAAATGTGTATTTTAATTATTTTCTTAAACACAAATGAAGAATCAATGCTTCATGATTCATTTAATCATGTTTTCCTATGCTAACAAACACTGCCTAACATTTTTTCACTTGCCCCAAAAAAAAAAGATTCACAAAAAACATAAAAAGTTTACTCCCTTTTGTCACAAGTTATTTGACATTATTACTGCGTGGAAAACTAAAAAAATGTTTCATTAACTATATATTTTTTTAAAGATGTTCTCAATATTTAAACTACTTCATCAAGTTCAGATTATAATTTCCTTTTATGTACTTTTAAGTGTCAATATATTTATAAATTTATACCAAAAATTGAACTGACTGACCTAGTAGTACGCCTTGCATTATTTTTGTAAGAAGAATGGAGTATAAACTACAACTTACATTGTTCTTTATGCATAGAAAAATATTTTTAAGTATGCGTACATCAAATTTTAAAAATAAAATATTCTAATACACCAAATAATATCCAAAAACATGTTTTAATCAAGGTAACTGCAAATGTGGTGTATTCTCTCATTCAAATTATGCATAGTGACGCGTTTCTTTTAATTGACTCCATGACAATTCACAATTTCTTAAGCATTTTAAGAGGACTTTAAAAGTTTCTAAATTTATCAAAATTACGTGTGGCACCTCAAGTAATTAAGAAATAAAGTAGGTGTAAAATAAAATATATAATATATATATATATATATATATATATATATATATATATATGAAGAAATTAGTACATGTTACAT
This sequence comes from Lycium barbarum, assembly GCF_019175385.1. Lineage (NCBI taxonomy): Eukaryota > Viridiplantae > Streptophyta > Magnoliopsida > Solanales > Solanaceae > Lycium > Lycium barbarum. The sequence goes on along the minus strand of NC_083345.1, from coordinate 112,447,966 downwards.
CACCTTAAAAAAAAGTTAGTCTATGGAGTTTTGTATTATTTTTTTTTTTTAAAGTGCCTAGATATTCTTAAAACACCCTATAATAGATGAAATAATATAAGACAAATATATGTATAAATTTAAAAGAGGCAACCTTTTGTTGGCAGCCCTTAATTGTTATGTAACCAAGATTCTAACTAAAGACTACAAAAAAGTTACATTAGCCCTTATTATATATAGTAATGTAGAGATTTAAAAGTAAAAAATTATGTGAAAAGATATTTTTCCTCTTTTCCTTTATAAAGAAAGTCTAACGATGAAAATAAGTTTCTCAAGTTCGAGCTCCCATGGGTACGGAGTCACCCTTGTTAGGGAGGGCTTTGCGCCTCAATGTGGGATTACACGGCAAGAATCCGGATTAGTCGGGTGTCAATGGGGGTACCGAACACCGGATGAAAAACCAAAAAAAAAAAAAGTTTCTCAAAGCTCTACTTTTAATAAAAGGATTTATGTTTTCGATTCGTCGATATATAGAATTAAGTATTATATATATATATATATATATATATTTCTTTTATCTTAACTAAATTTATAAAAAGATTGTCGGTAAGTATTTTTCATCGCGCGGCCTTTCACTAGTTGTGAATACGATTTTACATTTTGTGATATGACTTTATGTGAATTCAAAATATTTTTAAATCCTTGAAGATAGCATTTAATATAAAAATTATTTTATAACAAGAGAAAATTAGCTCACACTCAAAATATTCATTACAGAGCTTGGGCCCGTTTGGAAGTGACTGTGTAACCTCAGGGAGTGACCGGCTGCAACGATTTACATCTCTGTCGGGCTCAAATCGCTTTTAAGGCAGTGACTTGTCACGATCCGATTTTGTGACAATTTATTTGTTTTTTTTTTTTTTTAATATTCTGTCCAGTATCAATATTGTACGTACTATTTTTCTAACAATTTGAAAGCAATTTTATACCTACACTATTAATCAGATGGCTATTTCTTGAACAAAAATCTTCCTGATTTATCAAAGCTTGAGCCTTTGACTGGGAACAATTTTAAATGCCGGTCTCAGAAGCTTCTGAGTTTTTTTGACCAATTAGAAGTTAATTATATGTTGTTTGACGAGCCACCTGTTGATGTTCCTATTAATACTACTGATGTATCACTCCATTTCCATCATATCGAAGAAATTGCACGGTTTTTCCTTCAAATGGGCTGGACTTTAATATTTGCCCTTCAAAATCAAATTTATAGCTGACGAGGCCTATGTTCTCAGGGGCTCAGGGCATAATTTGTGAGATATTATGATGCCAAAATATCGTGATTTTACTTTGAGGAGCAAAATATTAATATGGACCCATTTGGCCATGAGAAATTTTCACTTTTTTTTTGGAAAATTATTTCACTTTATTTGAAAATCAACATTTTGCCATGAAAATTCCAAATACAATTTGAAGTCATATTTGGAGTTTGAAAAACACGTAAAAACTTATTTTCACATTCTTTTTTTTCACTTTCAATACATTCAAACAACCAAATATTCTTTGCAAAAAGAGATAAAGGGTCAAATACACACCCCAATTATCATTCTTTTTAGTTTCATACCTAAACTATCAGTATCTAGTTTGCAAAACACACATGTACTAAATGTGTGAACTCACTTTTCAAAAGACAAGTGAAGCTGAAATTTTCTCAAAAAAATTGTCCACATGACATAAGTAATGCTATGATGACACCTACATGGAAATTAAAAAATAATTTTTTTTTTATAAAAAAACTGTATATTTTTTTTTAAAAAAATCTGGATTTAAAAAAAAATATAAAAAAATTTAGAAAATCAGAAAAAAATGATTTAAAAAATGGAAAAGTTGATTTTTTTTAAAAATGTGAAAACTAAATAATTAGTTACTCTTCTATTTTTTAAACTATTTTTTTAATATTCTATAATTTTTGATATTTTTTTTACAGAAATTATTATTTTTCTTTATTTTTTTAAAACAAATAGTTTGTTTTAATTTTCATGTAGGTGCCATTGTGATAATATTTATCCACGTGGACAACACTTGGTAACATTTTTATATAAAATGGAGAGTGTAGATCACATGCCATTCAAGAATAATTTGAGGTGTGTTTTACAAATTAGATAGTGATAGTTTAAATAGTTTTCTCAATCTTTTAATAATTTAGGTATGAAACAAAAAAAAAAAAAGTTAGCATGTATTTTTAACTCTTACGTCTCGCAAAAACTATAGCTACAAACAACTTAACTACAACAATTTCAAATAAAGTGAAAAATATTTAAACGCCTACTAAAGATCAGCGCAAAATAGGAACAAAAGTGTAAATGACCCAATTTTGGACGGAGCTTTCGTCAAAAATTGTTCACACCACACGAAAACGCGCAAAAGTCATATATACCTCTTGTTTCCTATTTACACACATACAATAAAGATGCATTTTTATAGAAAAATTTGAAGAGAAAACAGAGAAGGGGACTAAAATGGCTAGTAGTGGTACTTGTACATGTTCCTATAAACCCATAATTTGTACAAAATCAGATGTTGTAATTAATCCATTTTTATCACCAAAAAGAATACAATTAATCATCCATGGAGACATCAGATTAAAGCAAAAAACAAGAATTTGTGTTGTAAGAGCATCAACAGTTGATAGTTCATCCAACTTTGTTGAACGTATGGAGAAAGCTTGGTTAATTTCTAAGGTACTTCTATTTTTTTTTTTTTTTACCCCTTGCTATTTTTTTTTTCATTTCAGCTTTTCATTAAATTTTAGCTTTTCCAGATTCTTGAAGAAATAATTACTGTTGTTAATCAATCAAATTAATTACTCCCTCCGTCCCAATTTAAGTGTTTTAGCTTGATTGGTTACGGTGTTTAAAAAACAAAAGGAAGACTTGTGAATCCTTATGGTATTAAATTAAAGATGTGTTTAGTAAAATTTTGTGGTCTTAAACTTGTCATGTTAGAATGTTGGAATTGGAAAACTTACTAAATATAGAAAGAGACACTCTATTTGGGACATTATGAAAAGGAATGTAAGACTTAAATTGGGATGGAGGGAGTATATGAATTTTGTGTTATGGGTTTTGTTTTATGTGTTCCTGTTGTCAATCAATCAATTATGCGTCCAAAGGTGTGTGTGGGAAACTAGGATTCAAGTCCCAGTAGACGCGAAAAAAGATAGGTGGTTTTTACCCATATATCTAAGCCTTGGTGGACGAGTTACTCTCAATTTGTGTTGGATGGGAGGTAGTAGGTACTTCGTAAATAAGGGGCGTACACAAGCTAGTACGGACACCAAGTTATAGAAAAAAATAAATAAATTAATCAATCAATCAATTATGCATTCAAAGGGGTCTCTAGCGACTAGCAGTCAGTGAAGCTGGAATTGACCATGGGGAATTAGGATTCAAATCCCAATAGAGGCGAAAAAAGTTATGTGATTTTCCTTCACTACTAAGCTTTGGTGGAAGAGTTACCCACTACTTGTGTTGGTGGGAGGTAGTAGGTAATTAGTAGAGGCATGCACAAGCTGGGATTGACACCAAGTTGTAGAAAAAAAAAATTAATCAATCCAAATGATCTCTGGCGGGGGAAGGAGGGGGACATTGGGTGAGATCTATCAGTAGCGAATTCCCCATACAAATAGAGGCACCTATCTGACTTCTTCCAGAAAGAGGAGTGCAACCTCGTTCAGAACCTCTTTCAGAAGCCGTGATTATTCCAAAGCGGTGTAGCCTTTCTTGAAAGGAACACCAATAATAGCATGATGTCAATCACATAAGAAGAAAAGGAAATCCTCTTCCAGTATCTATATTGTCAATAACTAAGGAGACTTAATCACATCAAGAGAATACGGGGCGCACCAAAGTGGTGCTTGGCCTCGTGTATTTAGCGTTTGGAAGCACATCAGAGATCATTGGGTTGCTTTCTTTACTATGAATAAGTTGAAGGTGGGAAATGGAAGAAGATTTTACTTTGCTGTGATACATGGATTCTCAATACACCGATTAAAGATCAATTTCCATATCTTACAAATTTTGCTGAGACGCTAATACTACCATTGAGGAGTGTTGGAATGAATTTTGGTGGAATATTAAATTTAGAAGAGATTATAATGATCGGGAGATTTAGAAGGTTGCCTAACAGTTTGGCACAGTTGGAAGCCATGGGGAGTTAACTGGGGACTTAGATACATTAGTTTGGCCTGCTAGCAGAAAAGCTTATCTCTCTGTTAATACATGCTACAAAAGCTTGGTAGCTTCTTCAATCAACTGGGAAGAGTAGCCATGGAGAAGGATTTGGAAAATCAGGCTCCATATAAGGTAGCCTGTTGCTTTTGGGAGGCTGCCTAAAGGTGGTGTTATTTCCCCAGTGTATGTACTAGTCTGCTTCCTTCCACCAACACAGTACGGGGTAACTCTGCCCACCAAGGCTTAGGCAGATAGGAAAAAAAATCACCTAGTATTTTTGTCTGATTTAGACCCTGTTCTCTAAGGCTTGTACCCACTTCATTGATTACTAGGCCCACACCTTTAGTTGCTCTCCATGATGCTGTTTTGATACATCAGATCTGATGAAGAGGGTATAAAATTATGTAGGCGGTGTCAGATGGGCGTGGAGAAATGGACACCTTTACATGTAGTGTCCAGTGGCTGTATCTTATTCTCAACATTTTTGGATTGTTTGTATGTAATGCTTGTTTCTGTTAAAGTTATCTTTAGCTGCTGGCAATTAAGTGGTTTGAGAGAGGTCAAAAGATATACAGATCCAGCTTGTGTGGTGACTCATAAGTGATATGGAAGGAAAGAAATGAGATTTGTTCTGAAGTGAAAGCTCTATCTTTACCGTGTTTGTAATATAAGCGTATACATATTTTAGCTTCTTGGTATAAATTGAAATGCATGTGATTTAGATACCCTGACAAACCTTATAAACTCTCTTCAAGACTAGCCTGGTTTTGCACATATTTTGCATATGACAGCACTTCTTACTGTGAGCTTCATAGTGAATAAAATTCTTCAACTTTCAAAAAATAATGAAGGAAGAACTTTTGCTTTTATTTTATTTTTTGATTGGTGAGGAACTTTTGATTTATTAGTACATGTCTCTTCTCCCAGTTAACTAGGTGTAGACTATCTGTCCTATTTGAAGGAACAGGGGATATTGCATGTTTGAGTAGCTTAACTGGCCTCCTAGAACACTTAACATTTGCTTGTCAAGGACAATTTAGCTTTGATAGGTCATGAAGAGGATCTTTGGATCAAATGACCCAGAGTCTAACTTGAAACAAGATATATGGGTCAACAATCCACTCATAGAACTCCATTTGTGAGAGAGGAGCTTGAAACAGATTAAATACACCAAACAAAAATGGAAGGAAAAAGAAAAGAACAAAGAAAAGTCAAAATGAGATTACCATTTCGTGGAAGAAAACCTGAATACTACTTCTTGATTACCATTTAATGGAAGAAAACCTGAAGAGTTCCTAAGTCTTTGGAGCTGATATGATTTAGGAATTGGGAGCAGGGCAGGAGTTACAGAGGAGTTCCCCTTCATACCCAACGAGAGCACAATTGGCTAGTGCAAAAAAGCAGGAAAATGGGAGTCGGTGTTTGTGTGAGGGATAATGATGTTTCCTACATCCGACAGTTGCTACTTTGTGGGAATCCAGGAGGCATAAGTCAAAGTTCAAAGGCATGATAGCATACCTAGTTTCTTACCTATGGATCATGTAAGAAATTATACTATTTAGGTTTCTTTTTCTCTCTCCCTCTGTTGTTAATTACCTTTAGTTCTCAGCTTTGTTGCACACATGTACAAACCCTGCATGGACCCACCTGTGCTCATTACAAGTATCCATGACTTTAACTTAGATTTGTCAAGCTAGGTAAACGGTATGCAGATTTATGCATAATTGGAGGTTAGGTAATCTAGGAAAAGCTTCTAGTTGAAAAGCGGGTGTATTTATGGGTTGAGAGAGTTCATTGTGGTCAAACATGTTTTAAAATGCTGGCCTACTTGTGAGCACTTTAGAGTGTGGATAAGAGCATTTATCAAGTTGATTTGCTGGTATTTTAGAAGTGCTATGAGATGGTATATCCTAGAAGAGGGTATTTGATGTCTTTTTGTATATGAAAAGTTCATCTAATTATGGGGCTTTTCAAGTCGCAAATTGGCTGGTTAGGCTAACTACTTTTGTAGAGCAAAACTTTAAAAAGTTCAGTCCTACTCATGCAGCCAGAACCACACCTGTAACCCAAGTCAATTTGCAAGGTTTTTCTAATCTACCGGTCAGATACACACGAGATACATGCAGGTTGAATGGTTTATTGATAAATGATAAATGGAAAAACCCCAGAATGGAAGATGTATACAGAAAATAGAAATCCTACAAAAACATAACTTGTACCTAGAGTATCCAATCATCCACACTGAGTGGAACTTTTTGTGTTCTCCAAAACGTAAGAAGAATAATACCTACTCGAATATCATTCTTTTCTACTTTGTACATATCTGAGTGCAATGTTAAAGCTTCTTGTATTTGTAACAAGACTTTCCTTCATATTGATGTTGCGTCTATTCTTTTTCCCTCTTCCCTGATGTATGCAGCAACCTAGGCCAATTATATGCTCTACTTGTGACTCAAATGGCCATGTGGAATGCAAGTGGTGCGGTGGTACTGGTTTCTTTATACTTGGCGACAATATGCTCTGTCAAGTGCCCTCTCGAAACACAAGCTGTGTTATCTGCACTGGAAAGGTAACTGCCCTGACCCTATGATATTCTAAGTTGAAGGTATTCCAAATTTCCTCTTAAGATTGCTTGTGTTCCGATAGATTGAGTAGTATATGTGTTAGACTAGATGCAATTTAAGAGAGTTAATCCTCTGCTATTTTAGGGTTCTGTATGCTGCACTGATTGTAAAGGAACAGGTCATCGTGCAAAGTGGTTGGGAGAGCCTCCTATTCCCAAGCCTCCTATTACTGAAGAGTAACTTCTCAAATGAATTCTTGAATTGTTAATCAACTTCTTGATCCTTGGACAGGATTGATGTTCAGAATGCTGCTGAATGCATCTTGATGCTTGTATCCAATGTTGAAAATAATATTTCTTTCTCAGTTGTACAATTGTCACATTAGTTTCCACATACCATTTGTGTAAGCACATTTCTTTTTCCCTTTTGGTTCTCTTTTGGGCCTGATAGAAGCTTCTGAAAGTGATAAAGGATGTATAGCATTATTTTCCCGGGAAGCTCATAAACATATGCATCTCCTAGTAGAAGTTAATGAGTTTACAGTTAGATTTAAGGTAATGTAGAATTTGTAGAATTCCTGTATTAATTTTAGTTGTCTTTTATCAGCAAAAAATAAGAGGGTAACGCAGAATGTTCTCCCTACGAATATGTGTAGGGAGAATTATTTAGATGTACCTTTTTTCTTCATAGTACTTTCAACTTTCTGTCACGTTTTTTTTTTTTTTTTTTTTTTTTGCTTTTCTTTTTTGTTTAAGGGTGAAGTATATTAAACTTTAAACAAGGTTTTTCTAGAGCAACCTTTTGACTTTCATGTATAGTCAATTGGTCCCTAAGAGAAGTGTTTATTCTTCAAGATTAATTTTTCAGAATGTCTTGGCTAGCTGAGTTGGCCAGAACTGAGGCTTTTGTCGGGGAAGTAGTTTGGGCTGATTACGCAAATATCCCTTTTAGGTCACTATTTAAATTTTGTTCTATTTCTAAAAGTTTATAGCGTATGAATCATACGCTATAAAATATGAAAAAAAAAAATTCTTACCCCCACCTCACCCCCCTCCACGACCCCCACCCCCACCCCTCACCCCTGAGATTTATATGAAAAAATTAATTTAACTTGACAATAGAAAAAAATTATAAACATACATTTGAAATAATATTACACTTGTATAATATGGGTTAATCCATATCCAACCCAGTCATTTATCACCTAATCCATATTTACCTACATAAAATATGGGCCGTTTGAAACCCAATCCATTTTTGTTCAAACCATTTTCAATCAAATCAAATTCAATCAAACCCACCCATTTGCCACCCCTACGTATGATGTTAGACTTGAGCATAATGTTTGATCATATATTCTCGACCTTACAGACAACATTAGACCGTCGTCTAACGTTTGTAATTTCCAGTTCCTTTCTCTCATTTTCATTCCCTCGATATGGCCAGGTGTGGAGACTTCACGATCTAAGGAATTCCCTAAAATCGGGGACTCTCAAGCACACAAGTTTTCTACAAATAAAAATAGAAAATGGAAGGCTTGTTATCAAACAGTATAACATGATTTATATACTCATGTCAATCAAGGTATATGTGGATCTATTCAGATTTGTGATGAAAAACTACAACATTTTAGACGGTGGTCTGACGTTTTTTCATAGGATTTCGAAGTGTTTGATGGCATATCGTCTTCATGTTTATTGTTTTCATCCATAAGGTCTCCTCTCCGCTATATTCAAAGTAAACAGGAATTAGTAGACCACCATTCACGACTTTTCCATATTAAACGCAAAACAATATTCGTTAGAATTCTATCCATAAGAATTTACTCATGAAAAGGATGTTTTCATCTACCTTGCAGCCAAATCTGCACCAAGATTAATACCATCTTTTGATGATTAAATGCGCTTGGCTCATTAATTTGTTTATTTTTTTGGATAACTGAGAAATCTTCTAAGGCCAATTGACTCATAGTTGGGAATTTGGTTGATATAATTAGCTTGTCTTTCTATCATTCTTTAATTAAATAAATACTATGTTTTTGGTCCATGACAAGGTTCAAATTTGTAACGTACGCTTAATTTACGCATCACACGTTGCTCTTATTATGTAGCTGAAACTTTGAAGCTATTATTTTATTTATATTGTAAAAGGTCTGACTTTTCCTTTCTGTAGTTTAAGGTGCAACAAATATTGAGTCACGTCCAACCTTCTGCTATCTTAATACTAGTGAATTTGGCCGCGCTTTGCGCGATTGAGAAAAACATTATTGAAATGATCAATAGGCGATTATGAATTCAAATTATATATAATTAGAAAACACTTATGAATCACATATAATCAAGATGATCGAGGAGTATTGAAATTCTACAACTAAATGGCAGCCTGTGTACTAAGCTCCCGTTATGCGCGGGGTCCGGGGTAGGGCCGGACCTCAAGAGTATAATCCTGCATTTCTGCAAGAGGCTGTTTGACCTCCTTATCACATGGCAACAACTTTACCAGTTAGGACAAGACTCCCCTTCTAAAATTCTATAACTGTACTTTAATAATTGAAAAACTGAGCATCTTTTTTCTTTTGATAAGTGAAAAGCTTAACATAATTCTAACATATACATAAAACATTAACTTACAATTAGGAAAAGAACATATATTAAGAAAACATATTCCAAATATAAATTCTGTGAATTTCACGCATATGATTAACGACACTCCGAAAGCTTGTTCACAGACCGTTGAAATTATCTTTCAGCCACTTCCCGCAAAACAGAAGATCAAAGCTTTAATTAGTGAAAGTTGAATAATATGCTTTCGCGGTATGACGTAAAAAAAAAAATCAAACTAATGACCTGAAGAAAGGAGCATTGTGAAGGATAGATTTCTGAAACATTCAGCTACTTGAGGAAATTTGATTCACCTTTTGCATGGTTGCATATTTTTATTTGTGGTTTATTTATAAGTGTAGTGAATACTGAAGACTATTCGGATTCTATTCCTCTATAACTAAGGAGTTTGAAAGGTTAAAAAACAGTACCTGTAATTCTTGGAAATTTTCCTTTCATTAATGTGGGTTGACTGAGAGAGTTAATTGAGCTTTATTACAAAGTTTTACGTGGTCCGACTGTCGCAACAACAAATTTATTTGACTATTTACCGATGTGCCGTGTAATTACGGGATATTCGATGCTAATCTCTTAAGCTTTTGTAAATCTTCAAGCACTTTTGGTTTTACTTTTCGTGTGTTTATGTCATTTTGTAGGAAAAGATAGTTGGAAAGCATAACGGAACAAAATGAAGCAAAATAGGACAAGAACACACTGCACAACATGCGAATCGCATGTCATGCCTGCGGTTCCACAATCATACCGCAAAGAGTGACAGAACTCCGAAGAAGGGAAATGAAAAGTTGCACCATGTGCGAGTCCAACATGCGGCACAACAGTTCTCACACAAAGTGTGCCAGAGAACTCTGAAGAAGAGAGATGAAAAGTTGCGCAATGTGCGAGTCCAACATGCGGCACGCATGTTCAACATGCGGCATAACAGTTCTCACGCAAAGTGTGCCAGAGAACTCTGAAGAAGAGAGATGAAAAGTTGCGCCATATGCGAGTCCAACATGCGACTCGCATGTTCAACATGCGGTACAACAATGCTACCGCAAAGTGTGCCAGTACTCTGGAAAGCTTGAAGGCAAAAGCACAACGTGCGGCGGCTGAGCACGACATGCGTCTCGCATGTCTGTCTTGCGGCACACTATGCGAGACACATGTTGCATCTGCAGGGGTACTTTTGTCTAAAATTTGTGCACGTTTATGGGAGATATAAATACCTAACTAGGGTTCTGACAAAGACATTCTCTGCACTTGATATTTTCTTTTTGTGTAAAAAACATTTATGCCTGGTTGTTGAAGCTTTGAAGGAGAATCTTTCACTCTATTTGGAGTTGTTTTCACAACAAGCTTTGTAAGCATTATGACTACATTACCTATCTTTATTTCTCATTTAATGCAAATGTCTAGCTAATCTCACTAGCTAAGGTTGTGGGACCAAATGTGTTAGTAATGTGATTGGGTTTCATATTCACTCCTCATTTGTATGTTGATGATGCATTCTATCTGCTCTTCGTACCTTAACATCTTTTGATGGTTGCAAACATCAATTGCGCCTAATCACTTTCACCTTGCTTGAGAAAGAAGGTGGAAGTTAGGAAAAGGGTTAGATAGCAAGGATCTGAGTCAATACACCTATCTAATAGCCTGAGCTAGAGATAGGATGACTAACTTGTAGCATATTGAATGTGTATAGGGTTCACATTCTAAGGCTTGAGAAAGCTTAGTAATGATATTTATTAATTTGGTCGAAGGACTTTTAATAAACTTAAGCAATCCATCGTTAATTGCATCGCAACATTCGAAGAGGTTAAATTGATACCCTCTTGCATTGCTTCCTATTGGGACTGCAACCTTAGCCCCCTCTCTCTAATAGTTTACATCTCATTACAATACCATTTAATTGTCAGAAATCAAACATCAAACCTAATATCATTATATCCCCTTACCCTCGAAGTTTAGACTAATAGTCGAGTGTTACACGTGATAAGTCTATTTCTGCACTGTATTCTCTGTGGGATTCGACCCCAACCTTGTTGGGTTCTATATTTGACAACGACCGCTTACTCCTGATAATAAAGGTGTAATTTGGGCGTATCATTTACTTAATGATTATCCAATTAATTAGTAGATTTTGGTAAGAAGTTAAAGAATAAAATGGCAAAAAAAAAAAAAAAGGAGATAAAAGATAAATAGAAATGGTGGTCATAGATTTTAGTAAAAAGCTTTATATTATATATAGACTAGAAAATTTATCCGCCAGAAAAAACTCATTAAACTAATCAAATGATCTTTTCCTAATGTTCAAGTATTTAAAATAACAAAGAATAAACTCACATAAAAACATAAATATGGACAACAGTTCCAACAATGATTGGACCATAACACCTAAATAGTGGAAGAGATTTGGTATAAAATGGAAAAAATATTAATGTCCATCCTATGTGTTAGTAATATTTGTTTGACTCATATATATAAAGTATATGAGATTTGGTATTGTCGACGGGAACTTGAAGGAATGATAATCAAGGATCATTTTCTTTTCCCTTTTTTTGGTCATATAACCTTCGACTTCATGTACAATGTACACCATACTTATTCTCAAGAATCAATTGATATTAAGACTTTTTAGAATCAATCATGATATGTTTAGATCACTAGTGAGTATATAAATTGGAGATCTAACTTACGTTGAGTCATCATATTTGACTCAGTTTTTAAAAATATTTTATCAATTTCACCATATATAAGTGAGGACTTTACCGCTTACACTTTCTAGCATTCAATTACCTATCAAAATAAAGATAATAATATTCAAGAAAAGATAAATGAAAAAACACAAGTATTGAGAAAAGAGAATACATATATGTTCTTCTTTTTCTTCATACACCACTTACACATGTAAACATTATGTAATTTTTGAATCACGTTATGTATTCTTAAGAGTAGAAACACACTCTCTACACCACAGGCATATTACAATAAAGTTTATGTAATCTTGTCGAATATATGATCGAACAATATTTGTACCATTAGCCGAGCTCTTCAATCTCGACATTTGTGAAATACTCAAGTGCTGGATATGCATATCCAAGAATTAGTCAGTAAGTTCACAAAATAAATTTGTCATCTAAGTGAAAAATGATAAGAATGAAGGAATGAATAATTGATGGTTTGCAACTTTTTTTTTAGATATGAAGTATGAGAAAAGTGCAAAAGATTGATGAGCTAGATAAATAAGAGCAATGGCTCATGAAAGATCAAGCAAAAAGATATTGCAGAACTAAAGATAACTTTTATTATAAAAATTACCAATTTAAAACTTTAGCAGTATATAAAATCTGAAACTTTTTACACATTAATTATATCAGAAGTGTACATGGTTAAAACTTATAGATGATGGTGGTTCAGCAGAACTTGCCATTTCACAATTGTATAGGCTAACAACACACAAATTTATCTACATCTAAGAGAGTCAAAGTCCAGAAAATCAAAAGTTTATATCCAAAGTACAGAATTCTCCACACAGGCTCTATGCACAAAAAGAACATCTCCAAAACCTTAATCAATCACTATACAAGAAATTCTTCTCAGACGACAAAAGTTTGACCAAAACTTTCCATAAGCTTTCTCATAACATTAACGATGAAGACCAAGAAAAGAAGCAAATTCCAAACTACAACTCAAATACCCCCAATTTCAGGTACAACCAAATCAACCCTTTAAACTCTTATCAGATATTTACAATTTGACCTCATGTATAAAGCTTGTTTTGGATTACACATTTCAAAAGTCTTCCTTTACTTGTTAAACTCCGTGTCAAGTCAAACTAAAATAATCTTTTTGGAACAGAGAGAGTAGCTTTTTCAAGAATACAAAATGCAAATCTTCAACTGAAAGATAAAAGTAAAACACGCTCATATCATCAGTCCATCACTTGCGTACGTAATTCATATGAAGTCAAATGGTACAAAAATATATTCAAACCAAACTGACACGCCTATAATCAATGATTAAATCTAAGAAATAATTAACATACACAATTTTGAAAACAAATGCAATCTTGAAGGTTTAAAGAGCTAACCAGATAGGATACCATCAGATACATGCCAAGAAAGTTCCGCATACCACGACAACAAACATGACAGTGGAAGTTGAAAAATTTCCAGCAAAAGAGTGATAGTTCATATGTTTACCTCAAAAATAGACCGTCTTAAATATGTGAACAGACTTGCATAACTATGTAGTGCAACATTGCCGGCGTTAAAACCAAAATCAGATCTGAAGCATCTCCTTCAAGTTTATTTTATAAGTAAGATGGACATCACCATTATTAAATTAAAAAAAAAAATGTCAACCATAAGAATGCTTACTTGTCAGAGTCGTTGGTTTGCCATCTCCATTTTCCTGCCTCCATCAAACTTCATAACTAATCTCAATTGAAGTAGGTAAATTAAAACCATGTTAAAGTTTGGCCTTTTTGCAATATTAGCCATAACCTCTTTTGGGCGAGTAATATAGGCAACGACGGTGCAAGTGTGACTAAATTAAGTTTAAATGGTAATTATAATAAAATTACATTTCAAAGAGCTTTGTGTTACCTGATGAGTTGTAGCTACCCTCCAAAATATACTAGGAACTATAGAACCTCCAAATCAGGGGCGTATGCATATTAGAAATTACTCTCTGAAAATATCTTAAAGGGTTCACGGGCAGTAGAAGTTAAGAAGTAGATTCAACCCATTTAAAGAGGTGCAATGATGGGGCTGCAGACATCAGAAGACACATTTTTTGGTCTGCTTAAAAGAACTAAAAATGGGAAAATAAGACAGAGTAAACAATAAAGGAAACGGTTGGTTGTAATAAAACAACTCAAATGGCAAATATTATGAGGTAGAAAATGAGAAATTCACTCATAACAAATCAGAAGAAGTATCGTAAAAAATAGGATATGGCCAATAACTGTTTTTTTTATCAATCTTTTTCATGTGCATTTCCTACTACTTTCGTTGTAGGAAATCTGTTAATTTGACAGTTACAGGTAAAATTCTTCGGTGTCGGAGAAATTGAAAATGCTTCTCCGTAAAGGTTGATGGCAGAGTATAGCAGAAACATCCGCCATAACAAAATAAAGAAGTGAAATATTGTGATCACGTCTAATATTAAAAGAAAATTCGGTATTCGATATTCGCATTGGGACTTACCAAATTCGAATTTGTGCCGGATAATTCAGTATTAGGGGTGAAATACTTGCTAACGAAAACAACTTAATACCTCTAATTCGAAGCCTCTGATTAAACTCAACGTATTCATAAAAAGTAAAAATTGAATATATACATACACATAATTAAGTGAGCACCGATGATCAGCCAAAAACAAATGGTGTAGAAATAGATGTGCAAATACCTCTATTTTTAGCAGCGGTAGAGACAGAACAGAGGCGCCTTCCTTATCCTTGTTCCCTTACAATCTCCATCAATATTCTAAAGCGCCAGAAGTAAAACACAGTGGGAAAAAGGCAGACCTGGAGGGTTTTTGTGCACCGTAAAGATGAATTTCAAAGTAAGAACGCCGTGTAGAAGAATATTTGGTAAAGGTTGTTTTTTAGCGTCGCAGCTTTTTGAAAAAATATGTGAAACTGTGTTTTATCTTGATATATATAAATCCCACACTCAAGACAAACAATGTGTAAAACAAAACTTGAGTATACCAGGACTTTTTTTTGTGAAATTATCGTATATGTGGTAAAGATTACTTTAAAGAAATTAATGACCTGCATCTGTTGAGAAAAAAACACTCTTTTCTCAAGCCGTGGTCTCTCTGTACAGCATTTTGTCGAAAGATTTATGGACGTCAAAGAAAGCAGCCCCTTTTTTTCTCATAGTTAAGTAGGGTACCATTGATGACGTAGTTCCTCTTCACTGTTATAACGGAAACACAGACAGAATTAAACAAATCAAAGGCAAGTAACTGGAACATGAAAAATATAATGGAGATGGCAATGAGGAAAGAATATAGAGGAATTCAAGATATTGGAAAAAAGTGAAGCAAGAGAACAATAGAACAAAAAAAGATAGAGAAGGAAGAACATTTCAGAGAGAGTGGAGGGAAAGAATAACGCAGAAATAATCCAGAATCGCAGAAAAGAATCAGTTTTGTAAGCAGGGGCGGATCTATGTGATATCGAGGGTGTTCACCCGAACACCCTCGACAAAAAATTAAAGTGTATATATAGGGTAAATTTTCGATGTTTATGTGCATATATTAACTTTTGAACACTCTCGGCAAAAATTTACAGTGTATATTTAGCTTCTTTTTTTTTTTTTTTTTTTTTCCGAACACCCTGAATGAAAATCCTGAATCCGTCACTGTTTGTAAGTGTTGCCAAAGTTTGTGGGGATGCAATGGGGTAAGCGGCCTGCGTATTTGAGGGGTTTTTTTTAAGGGTGGAAAGTTGTTTTTTCCCCTCAAAATTCTGTAAAGTAGATAAATATATATATATATATATATATATATATATATATTATATGATTTTGATATTTAACTTAACTTCGTTAAAAATGTTTTTGGAATGTCGAGTTCTTTTTAGAGCTTCAATAAAACCAGAAAAGAAAAAGAAAAAGAAGAAGAGCCTATAGATTGCATACGCTCTTTCATATTTTTTTGTTTTCTTTTTCTCTTTTGCTTTTTGGCTTCCAGCACTAAAGTAATGGAAATACGAAGTCAGTTTGATTTACTTTTTGCTGGAGTCCACCAAACAGATAGAAATAAACTACTCCCTCCCTCTGTTTCACTTTTACTTATCCAGTATTCAAAAAATAAATTTTCACTTTTATTTGTCATTTTTAGCATATCAAGATAAGATAATTTATTTTTTCCTATTTTACCTATATTATTAATTACTCTCTTCAAATTATTTTTAAAATCCAATAAAAATATGCACCAATTAATATGAATATATTAGTAAATTATACACTTCATTTATTATTTTTTAGATAGCGTGAAAAGTCTAAAATGGACAAGTAAAAGTGAACGGAGGGAGTACTAATAAATACTGATCCTGTCCCAATTTATATGTTAGTCTAGGATGTTTCAAAATGTTTGACTTCATCCCTAGGATAATATTACTATACAATTTTCAAGAATACAAGTTCATTTAATATTCAAATTTTTTAAAATTCTCTCCCAACTAACCTTTTACTGTGGGTTTAATATTTTCTGTTTTTTCTTCCACTACCTATACTTTTAACTCCTTGTATATTCTTTATACATCATGTTACGACTCAGTAGGTTCCTGTGATTTTAAGAAACAGTCGCTACCTCCTGGTATGTGCTGCTTTCCTAATCAAACGATAGGAGAGCACCCCTTCTCCCTAAGTTACATTGTCATTTTGCCGAGTTCATTCGACACGGTTCTCTCAAGTGCCCTAGTATACTCTACTTGTTCACTCATGTTGGTTTGGAGTACAGTTAGTTCACCGGGAGGATCACCCTCCCAATTCAAAGTTATTTCTTGAAAGTCTCAACCTTGTTGACTATGACAACAATCGCGACTATAAACAAATTCGTGACTATGACAAGGTGGTACGCTTTGCTCTCTCATGATTCCTACTCTAATCAAAAGATTAAAGGCCTCTACTGAAGATAGGTCGCCAAACTACGACTGAGAGTTTTGACTTTTGAAGCTCCGGTCGCATAGGGCGACCAGGCTAGACCGAGTCAGAAAGGCTTTGATGCCTCAAGGTTCATATTAGAGAAAGAAGAATGAGGGAATTAAAGAGGGGGAAGCCCTTGTCCCAATCGTCCAATTCGCTCTAACAGGCAAGCATGGTTCTATAGTCAAAGCAACTTCGTTACTTTCGTTTACCTATTAGATGGCAGCCGTTTCGGGGTTTCCTTAAGAACCCGTTCACTCCGCGTATATTGACTGAATGCGGAAAACTATCCACTGGCAGGTGATCGTATTTTTCATAGGATTTTTCATCACTCATGTTAATATTCTCACATATGATCTCTTTAGTTCTTGTCACCAAAATCCTTCCCCAACTAATAGAATGTTCTGCTACTGACAATTGAAAAAACAGCTTTCAAGGTCTCGCCGCTTCGGTGAGTCACTTGAGCCCTGATACATATTCAGTGTCATGTATCTAGACTAGTGATTTATTACGCTTCTTTAAAGAAAGATTGTTTCCAAGCCCGTCTCCAGGTTGTCATCACTCGATCACATCCTTTTCCACTAAGTAATTGCTTAGGGGACCATAGTGTACGATCAAAGCTATTTCCCTCTCGACTTTGGATCTTAGTACCCAAAAATTCTGTTAATACAAGTTGATCTGGGCATGTATTCAGAATTTTCTTGGGGTTGGTAAGGCGAAATGAGGTCACCCTAGCCCATTGGGTGCTCTACCTCAAACCATCGACATCATACACTCTACTGAAATAGATTTTGGGGAAAACAAACTATATCCGATCATGGTTGCCCTTTCATCCCTAGCCATAAGCCATCCTCATATTTTGCCATATACCTGGGTTCGGTCCTCCAAGGCCTGTTAGAGCTCTCTTCAACCTTCTCATGGCTAGATTAATTGGTCTCGGGTCAAGTAGGAAGAAATAAAAGATTCCACCTTTGGAAAGCGCCTACACCTATTGGTTTAAGACGCTGTTCCCATCTACTCGCTGACCTATTATGAAAAATATACGCCGTTAGAGTGAGTGTGCTATACATAAAGTAAAGGCTCTAAGCTCCGGTCCTACGACTAAGGTTTTTTTTTTACTTTTCTCTCATGATACTTGTATGATATTGGTCATTGAGAAATCCTTAGGCTTAGGGGGAAAGAGGGCGGGGGGTGGTCCCCCTTTCTCGCGTAAAAGTGATCAGAATTTGAACATGTTGTGTTTTACTAGGAAGGGTCAAACCATAAGAACAAATCTACAGAGCTATCACCTTGTTTGAACAGATCTTTTAATCTTTTTACAATTACAGTTCATTGCGCCCACTTCTTTAAAAGACAGCGGTTTGAAAGCTTACCTTATTATTACAGAAAGGTTTGGAACTCTAACCAACATTTTGAATTTTGGCGTTTTCGCCCCAAGCTAGGTTAGGAGGTCTTCAGACCGTAGCTTGAAACTGAAAAAACTAGGCTAGTGCGATCTGGCTTCGCTCTTCAAGCTCCGCCTCTTACTCAACCTCAACATCTATAAAAAAAAATCCTTTTTCTCTTTCTAAATAAGGTAAGCTTTGAAGCTATAGCTTTTTTGTTTTTCCATCATCCAATCCACACCAAATTAAATGAAACCTAGCGGAAAATAAGTGAACACTTTGCTGAGGAACAATGCTTTGTGTTTGAGCTTTCGCTCGTTGCTACTAACGGGGTCTCAGTTAATTTTCCTTCCTTTAGCTACTAAGATGTTTCAGTTCGCTAAGTTTAAAAAGTCCAAAGAGCATTGACTATCCTAAGAGCCTGGATATAATTTTCCAATCGAAGATCCATGGATCAGAGACGGTATCTCCCTATGGCTTTTCGCTTAAGAAGGCGTCCTTCCTTCTCAGTGCTCAAGCATCCATCTAATACATTCTTTTTGATTTTATACCCTATGTAGGCTTGAAAAGCTTAGGCAAGAGGTACACTGAATATCAACCCAATATCGATAGAAAAAAAGGAAAAGCAAGTACATCATTAACGACATCTATTACTAACATGAACGACCTATTTCTTGGAACAAATTCATACGCACTTTCCATTAGTTAGACTTCACACACTTTATAACTATACAGTTGAAGCATGCGATAGAAAGAGAAAAAAGTTGATTGACTATTGAGAGCAACCCCGTAAATAGACGGCTACGGATAGTTCATGTGTGCTTAAAGTTAGCTACAATGATAAGGCATGCTGATCTTGCCACCAACAAAGTTTGACTTTGACCGTGAAAAACTCCAAATAGGAACAAAGTAGTTTAGAATAGAAGGAGTGAAAACCATTTGACTGTAACGAGAGAAGCACTAAGTTGGAATTCAATAGTCTAAGCAATGATCATTTGTCTCCATAGCTACTGATGTCATCATCCTGCAAAGAGGTTGGACCAACCAAGGCTGAATACCAGTTACATTTTGTAGACGGGTTGGGACCGACCTTCTGTCCTGGTGAACAATATTACACTAATTAGGCAGGGACAATATTCAAACCTGTGATCTTCAGGTCATGATCGTGATAAGTTGACCAATTCCTCGACCTCGCTTCTTCCCCTTCTCTTTCAAACTTCGAAAATCAAGTTTCGACTTGCATGTGTTAAGCATACAGTCTGAGTAGCATAATTGGAGCTTCTTAGCGCTTAGGCCACTATCTAAAAGTATAATTTTTTGCTCTTTTTCTCTTACATAACTTAGAAGGAGGAGATAGTAAAATAAAACTTTCTATGCAACAGTTTCTTCTTCTTATTTTATGATTTCTCAAGTTATAGGAGGAGACTAAGAGAGTAGATTGATTGGTTTTTCCAATCAAGTATAGTTGATAATCCCATTTTCGAATATGAATTTGAACAGATGATAACGTCCAAATCCACTCCTCAAGTGAGAAAGTGTACACAGTTGTATGTAATATAATTTACCCAACTAAGAGTCGGGGTCAAATCCCATAGGGAACAGTATATTAGGCGATCAAGAAAGTAAGAAATTTTCACTTTCTACACTAAGACAAACACTTTTTCAATAGTTGATTTTTGATTTATAAACTAACAAAGATAAAACTAATACTAGAAAGCGGGTAAAATGATCAATGACCAACCATGAATACAAGGGGCTCTCAAGTAACGATCCAATATATTTCACGAATTTATACCTAAGAGCGAGTCTATGTTAATAGATAATGATTTCTAAAATCTCATTGAAAGTCTTCCAACAAAATCAATGAATTTCACTCTAAGCTCTTTCAAGCCTTAGAATGTGATTTTAAGCACAACCAATTGAATCTCAAGTTAAGTTTCCTATTCCTAGCTTAAGTTATTAGATGAGGTTTGAATCCCCAAATCCTTGTTAATTAATCTTCCCAACCTCAATTTTCCTCTTCCGAGTCCTAGGGTTAGAGAATCCCTTAAGAAACATTAAAGAATAAAATTAATTAAAGATAGAAAGACTCACTTCAATAGAAATAAAAATCATTCAATACATAAGCATAACAAGAGATTTAATCAAACTTCCCAATGCATATTTCCATAAACAAGATTAAAGTGACGGAATAAAATTCTACACACTTAGATATATAATACAAAGCAAGGAATTGAAGAAAGGGTTAAGAAATTTCTCATTAAAGTGCTCCAATCTTCTCCTCAAATAATGTGGTTGATGACGAACCCTAGCTTCCAAGCTTGAAGTGTGGCCAAAGATGATAATATTTTCTCCCATGTCTTGTTTTTATAGTTAAAAAATTCTCCCCATCAAAGTATGACCAAAAGAGCCCCAATTTTCAGATTTGCAATTCTGATCATATTTCGCGCTTCTAGCCACTTTTGTCATTTTCTTCAATTTGTCTCTATTTTGTATCGTTTTCACTTGGTTTCTTTCCGATCACTTCTAAATCACATAAAACCTGTAAAATGGAAGTAAACGATATTAAATGCACTATTTTCTCAATCAAACATAACAAAATCTAAGGTTAAAGAAAAGATAAGTTTGTAAAATACCAGCTTATCAATAGATTCTCTTTATTATTATAACTATAGCATTTTATCTCCCACTTTATCTCCACAGCTTTGGGTGACTCTTCCCCTTTATCTTTTTCCATTTCAAGCATGGACCTTAACTTACCAAACTAGCTTAGTAAAGTCGAAATCATTAGCTGTCAATTGTTCATAGTTAGTAGTAGAAGGCGTAACTTGATTGCTCAAGTTTCCTCTCAGGCATGAATGTGAAAAGAATTGATTTTGTTTAGCAACAGTTTTATAAGGATATGCTTTCCTTGTGCCTTATCAATAGATACTAAGGAAGATCAGGCTAAATTTAACTTCTTTTTACTCATCCAGTGAAACACATAATAGGTAATAAGGCTATTGGTTGATTTACTTCCTTACGTCAGGTAGGTTGAAAAAGCTGCTAAGAAGAATAGTTTTCTTTTCTGTTGCGACCTTCCTCGCCATGGAGGGTTGAAGGAATCGATCCCACATAGCCTTTCACGAGAAGAAATACCTATTCTTTAAGCTATATCTTTAACTATCACAATCCACAACTTGCACTTATCTTCAAAAGTTCTCTGATTTCTTTCCATCCACACTGCATGAGCATACTTCACATAGATTAATCTAAGGATTTGAGCATCTTGAGACTTACCTTTAGAGCCTATTTGGCTTAGCGGCTAGAAATTACTTATTTTGAAAAGGTTTTTTATTTTTTAAAGTGCTTCTCAAAAAGTACTTTTGGTGAGAAGCAGTTTGTGTTTGGCTAATTCATATTGAAAAGTACTTTTGAATGCTTTTAATAAGCAGATTGTGTTTGACTAATCTTCTTAAAAAAGTGCTTTTGAGTGACAAATTACAAAAAAGGACAAGTATTAATGAACGTTTACCATCAAGATTATTTTACAGAGAGAAATTATTTTAAACATCTATTATGAAAGATTTCAATTAAGTTTTTACTTTTATTTAATTAAAATTTAAAACTACATATTAAAATTTTTAATTAATACAATACATAGATAAATAAAAAATATATTAAATATTGATATAATATCTACATAATGATTTAAATATACTAAAAACTACAACCAAAGTAAAATTCAAAGTCATTCCACAAATTAAAAATTCAACCCAAAGCATTATTAATTAAAAATTAATGAATTAATGAGGGATATACTTGGTATGGTAGGGATATTTTTGTCTTGAAAAAAAATAATTTTCTGCTTCTGCTTTTTTCCTGCTTCTCACAACAGCATAAAAACTGGTTCTGCTTCTACTTAAAAACAATTTTACTAATTGGCCAAACACCTCAAATATCCAAAAAATTGTATTTTTCTAAATAAGAAAAAAGCTCTTTTGGCTTCAAAACCGCTAGGCCAAACAGGCTCTTAGTCTTAACAATGACCCAGGTCATGTATCGGCTTTGTAATAAAGTCTGTTTATCCAACACATGAGTCTTTGCTATAGAGTCTGAGTAAATAGGCACCGCATAAATAAATGATCTCTGAACTTCATTTCCCTTGAAATGGTTTGCATCTCTGATCAATATTCATTCTCAGAATGCTATGTTTTAGAGTTCTCCACATGAGTTGTTTTTATTTTTATTTTCATATATTTTTCTAAATTTTTAATGTGATACTTGGATTCATTTATATGCAATATTTTTAATTTTTGGTTTTATTTATTAAATCTTTTATTACGTGATCTTATACATTATATGTTTTTCTTATTATTATTATTATTATTATTATTATTATTATTATTATTATTATAATAATATAATTTAAAATAATTTTTCATTTCAAATTCTAATAAGTCTTGTACTTTGAGAGGGTAATTTGGTAAGGTATTAGGACAAACATTTTGAGTGGAGCATGCTCGCCTATTTTTCTTTATAATTTTCTCAATAAATAACTTATATCATCATCTAAGTTTCCACCTCACCCCCATGCATTGCACGATCTTCCGTCGTTACTTATTCACTTGTTCTCTTACAATAATGGACCAACAAATGAATTTTATTTATGTCACTTTCCCAAATAAATGACGTAAGTCCTTCACATATTTGGCATCCTTTATTTTGCAATTTAAATAGAGTGGTGGGAAGTGGAAGAAAAATTACGGATTGAATTTGATTGCTAATTTTAAGAAAACATATGTGCAAGACATATTTTTGGTCAAAAAATTACCACGGTTACAAACAAAAATATTTCATTTGCTCGTGTCCAATCAAGAACACCACTTCATAGGATTATACTGAGTATGATGATGATGTGTCCAATCAAGAACACATGGTTTCAATTGTATTCAATTCGTCTTCTTATACTTTCTTTATTAAATCATGTCATATTTACCAAAATAAATACTATCAATTAAAAAAAAAAGTTATATGAAGTAACCAGAGAAGATTTGTGGAGGAGACCACTTTCATGTTTTAATTGGAAATAAGACCACTCAATTTCTTTTTCAATTATTTTTCTGTATTAGGGTTTAAAAAAAGGGGAACGGGGTATATTTCATAATTTTAAAAAGTTTAGAGTTTTTAAGTTATACACTTAAGCCTATGTGACTTGTAATAAAATATACAAAGCCCTTCTCTCTTTCTCCTAAAATATGCATAATTCCCCTTCTCCCTCTTCACTCTCTTCTCTAGCAAGACCAATCTCTCCAGTTGATTTTTCTTCTCTCTAGAGCCTAGAAGCTCTCCAATCGTCGTCCTCAGGTTTATTAATTAATTTTGCACAGTGACGAAGCATTTTAAGATCCATATTTCCTATTTAAAAGTATGGTTTGATTAAAAAAAAATTCGATCTTGATGAAAACCTACTGTTCATAAAGTTCTGCTTTTTTCCAAAACCTTTGAAGTTTTGCCTGTTTTTTCGTCGAAATGTATGTTATTTATACTTATTTTGCTTGTTTCGATCTTTCTTTTTGTGTTTTTGCTTTTTGTAAATTATGGTCTATTAATAGATTTTTGGTCTATTATTCTTATTCCCTATCTGAAAAACAGGCAAAGTAAAATCCTATTTGAGGATGGTTTAGATACAACTGCCACATCCCCGTTCAGGATGATGCAGATACATATGGTTCAGGTATATGGTTCAGATACAATTGAGAGTTGAGAGTGATGGTTCTTATATCGTGGTCCAATAAAGTCTGTATAGTTTATATATAGATTGTATAAATGCCTACGTGTAGAGGAAGAAGGAGAAGAAAAATACTTCCCCATTCTGGTGATATGGTTCAAACCCGTTCTACTGTGGATCGTAAGGATAAAAAAAGAAGAGGTGAAGAGGTTAGCCGAGATGTAAAAAGAAAAAGAAGTACCGAAGCTGAGAGTGAGTCCTTCTCAGACCCCATTGATGAGTGTAGTGTTGATGGTGATGAAGGAGATAGAGTTGATAGTAGAGTTGAGAATGATGGTTGTGTATTTGAGAATGGAGGTGTTTGATCAAGAAAGATAATGGAGGAGTTTGATTAAGAAAAGAGACAATCGAGGAGTTTGTTCAAGAAAAAAGACAATGTAGGAGTTTGAACTTTTGGTCGGTTTTATATAGGGAAGGATGTATTGTTAAGGTTGTAAATTTAATTTTTTTTTTTGTTTTATTACCGTTGTAGAGAAATTTGTTGTCTGTCAGTCGAAATAAAGCCAGGTGTGCTGGGTCAATTATAAGCCAAATCGAAACTAAACCACCTTAATTTATAATAACTCACTGCTTAGGATAATTTTAGACCATTTTTGGTTGATGATAAACTAGAGAAATAAAGTCGATCGTTGGAATGAAAAGCATGCTGAATTTGCACTAGTTTAATGCATTGTGCATGGATCATTCAAGGCTGCATGGATCTAGTTATTTATTTACAAGTTTTATTCTATTTTTAGCTTTAGTTTTGGCATTATGTAGAATCAGCTTGGGACAATTTAGTTTTATGATCATTAGTCTAATTTTTGCAATTTCCTTAGCCATTTTGGCCACAGATGTAAAGACTAGGTTTTTTGCTTTTGAGAAAAAATCATAAAATCAGCCCTAGGCTCACAAGCCTAGTGGACTTTATTTAAAAAAAAAATTAAAAAAAAAATTTAAAAAAACCAATCCCAAACCCCAAATTGCACAATTCTAAGGCATCGTAGATAGGTATACCATAAACCGACCGTCGTCAATAGCTAACAATTATCATTTAGGCTCGACTTCATGCATGGTCAATAATTATCCACATGTTATATATAGACCAGGGACAATATTTATCTAAAAATCCATAAAATAAATAAAAATAAATAAATAAAAGGACATGCCACTATTTAAACATTATAATAACACTTTAATACATTATACACTTTAATACATTATATGAGAGTCCTCATCCATTGAGCACATGATCAAAAGAGTTTTAAGACAAGTAATGATACTTAAAAGGCCAATATTTGTCTAAATAAAATCATAAATAAATAAAAAAAATAAAAAAAAGGATATTAAACATTATAATAACACTTTAATACATCATAGGAGAGTCCCCATCCATTGAACACATGATCAAATAGTTTTAGGACAAGTAATGATACTTAAAAAGCCAATATTTGTCTAAAAAGCCATAAATAAATAAAATAAAATAAATAAAAAGACTTGATACTATTTAAATATTATAATAACACTTTAATATATCATATGAGAGTCCCCATCCATTAGACACATGATCCAAAGAGTTTAAGCACAAGTAATGTTATCCTTAGCACAAAGATTGTGCTTTGAGAACAATAACTTATTGTCAAACTAATTGGATAGTAGTATTATGATTACCATTACTTGTCCTAAAACTCTTTTGATCATGTTTTCAAAGGATTAAGACTTTTATATGATATATTAAAGTGTTATTATAAGTTTAAATAGCGGTATGTCCTCTTTTTATTTTGTTAATTTATGGCTTTTTTAGACAAATATTGGTCTTTTAAGTATCATTACTTATCCTAAAACTCTTTTGATCTCGTGTTTAATGAACGGGGACTCTCATATGATGTATTACAGTGTTATTATAATGTTTAACTAGTGATATGTCCTTTTATTTATTTATTTTATTTTTATTTATTTATGGCCTTTTTAGATAAAAATTGGCCTTTAAGTATCATTACTTGGCCTAAAACTGTTTTGATCATTTGTTCAATGGATGGAGACTCTCAAATGATTTATTAAAGTGTTATTATAATGTTTAAATAGTGGTATGTCCTTTTTTATTTTATTTATTTATTTATGGCTCTTTTTAGACAAATATTGGCCTTTTAAGTATCATTACTTGTCCTAAAACTCTTTTGATCATGTGTTTAATGGATGAGGATGCTCATATGATGTATTAAAGTGTTATTATAATGTTTAAATAGTGGTATGTCCTTTTTAAAAAATATTATTTATGGCTATGTGGACAAATATTAGCCTTTTAAATACCATTACTTGTCCTACAACTCTTTTGATCATATGTTTAATGGACGGGGACTCTTCTATGATGTATTAAAGTGTTATTATATATATATATTTTTAAAGATAATTCCACTAGGCTTTTGAGGGCCTAGGGCTGTTTTTATAGATTTTCTCAAAAAGCAAACACACAGTCTTTACAATTGTGGCCAAAATGGCTAACAAAAAATTAAACTTGTAGACTAATGATCAATGATACACCCAAATTACACCTTAAATATCAGGAGTAAGCGGTCGTCGTCAAATATAAAATCCAACGAGGTTGGGGTTGAATCCCACAGAGAATACAATGAAGAAATATGCTTATCAAGTGTAACGCTATTAGTCCATATTTCAAGGGCGAGGGGAATATAATAGTAATTGATTTGATGTTTGTTTACTAATAACTAAAGGGTGTGGTTATAAGATGTAAACTATTGGAGAAAGGGACTAAGGTTGCGGTTCCAATGGAAAGTAATGCGAGTGGGTATCAATTCAACCTCTTTAAATGTCTAAATGCGATTAACGATGGATTACTTAATTTTATCAAAAGTCTTTCGACCAAATTGATAAATATCATTACTAAGCTTTCTCAAGCCTTAGAATGTGGACAGAGTAAACACCCAATATGCTACAAGTTAGCCAGCCTATCTCTAGCTCAGGCTATTAGATGAGTTTAATGACCCAAATCCTTGCTATCTAACCCTTTTCCTAACTTCCACCTTCTTTCTCAAGAAAAGTGACAGTACTTAGGCACAAATGATGTTTGCAACCATCAAGAGACGTTAAAGTATGAAGAGTTGATAGAATGCATCATTAGCATATAAATGAGGTATAAATATGAAACCCAATCACATAACTAGCACATTTGGTCCCACAACCTTACCTAATGGGTTTAGCTAAACATTTGCATTAAGTAAGAAACAAAGATAAATAATGTAGCCATAATGCTTACAAAGCTTTTTGGAAGAAAAGCTACAAAATAAAGTGCAAGATTCCTCTTTAAAGCTTCAACAACTAATCATAAATGTCTCCTTCACAAAAAGACAATAATAAGTGCAGAGAATGTCTTTTTCAGAACCCTAGGAGGGTATTTATATCCTCCAAAAACGTGTATAAAGTTTAGACAAAAATAACCCTGCAGACGCAACATGCGTATCGCATGTTGTGTTGCAAGACAACATGCGAGATGCGAAGCATGCTCAACAGCCGCATGTTGTACTCTTGAATTCAGGCTTCCCAGATTTCGGACAAGGTTTGCGTTAACACTATAATATCGCAAGTTTAACATGCGAGTCGCATGTTGGTCTCACAAATCGCGCAGCCTTTCATTTCTCTTTTTTCAGTGGCATATCATACTATGCGGTGCAATTGTGGATCGGCAGGCATGACATGCAGTTCGCATGTTGTGCAAGGTGTGTCCTTGGCCTATTTTACCTCATTTTGCTCCGCTATGCTTTCCAAATATTTTTTCCTACACAGTGATAAAAACATGCTAAAAGTAAAACCAAGAGTGCTTGAGGAGTCACAAAAGCCTAAGGAACAAGTATCGACTGTGCCGTAATTCTGCAGCTCATCAAAACCCCCAACTTAAACTTTTGATTGTCCTCAAGCAACTAAAACACAACCAACAACTATAAAATCTTGATTTTCAAAACCCCATAACGACAAAAGCATGAGCTACCCCACCCCCAACAAAAACATATGCTATGTCCCCATATGCATTTAATACACAAAATAAGGAGGTAAAGAGCTCCCTGGGATGCCTTAAGCGTCCGGACGAGCAGCCTCAAGAGCATGAATCTGGATAGCCGGGATCGCCTCCAATGGTGGTGTGAGGTCTGGAGACTCGCCTAATGGCTCCTGAATGGGGTCGGACATACCTGTCCCACTAGACTGTGCAGGATCACCATTTGTGCCTAAGGTCCCAATTCGCTACTCTATCGACCTCTGCACCCCTACCATGGTGTCTATATCATCTCTATCAACTCCAGCCGCCAAGGCTTCCTTGCGAGCTCTATCCAACCTCCGATTCTCATCATCATCATCCTCATGCTCACCCTCATCTTCTTCTTCTGCCTCTTCTTCGGCTTCATCAGAAGCAAAATCATCCTGTGGCTCAGTGGGATTTTTGGAGAAAAAATCCGCCGTTGAGGGTAAGATAGGACCAATGTGGGACGGATCAAACTCCCGACTCGCTGCACGGGCCTGTGCCAAATCAGCTCGGATGAAGAGTAAGTCCTCCGCACTATCACTTTCGACTCGCTCCAAGTGGAGTTCGATCGACTTCAACCGATCATTCAGTTTATTGTGTTCTCTTTTGACTTCTTCAAGGGCTGCAACCTGTGGTTCCAATGCCAGCTCAATGGCATCCTTGATGAACACAGGCATCTCAGTCACCAATTTGTTCACCTTAGCATCCCAAGGCGGATCAAACACATGCCTTCTCTGGGGATATTGGACCCCGGTGCTGAAGCTGAGGGAGTGGCTCTGGAAGTGGAAGGGGCTGTGTCCGTAGTTGCTGCTGGAGCGCCTGAAAGCTCAGGACCCGAGTGGGCAGCAGGAATAGTCAGGCTTTGACTCTGAGTGCCCATGATGTATGGGTCTATCTCTGCAACCGATCCCCGCGGGTGCTCAACCTCTTTTCTCCTTTTGGCCCCGGGATCAAGTCTGGTGATGTCAATTGTTTGATCCGATATCAAAGGTATATCAATCTTTTCTAACTAGGGAACCCTAACTTTTCGACAAAGGGCAGTGATCATGCAAGGAAAGGGCAAAGATGTATTTTTATGTTGAGCCCGTTCCTTTATCTCCTACTGGATATTCTCCCCCAAATTCACCGGATACCCCGATATGAGCGAGGCGATTAGGACTGCCTTCTCAATGGAAATCCCAGTATCATTCTTGGACGGCAGGATTCTACAGGATACGATGGACAGCCACAACTTAGCTTGAAGGCTGAGGGTACTCTTGTGGATGACAACAACCGGATTTATCCAGTTTGGTGTCGCAGTCGAAATCACTGACGCTGCCCGCTCACGATATTCAGCTGGAAGTTCCTTTTGTCGAGTGTACTTAGAATAGGCTGATGGCCATTGCCCCCTCAATTCATTTTCCCCGTGCCCACAAATGTACAAATTTATTTCCTCGGCTGAACAGTCCACCTCAACACCCCTCACTGGCACCCAATTAATGTGGTCAAATGATCTTTTGGGTTGACGACACACTCATTTGCTGTTCAACAAGGCCTCATAATTGGCATAGAATTCCCGGACTAATGTTTGGCAGTACTCTCCTGGAGGGTTCAGGAAAGATTCCCACCGCTGGGCTTCCACCTTTTGTACTAATCTGGGGTATGACTCCCGTAGCCCATTGCAACTCACTTGTTTCTCCTTATGAAAATCCCGTATGAGGTTACCATCATCCTTAACCCTGCATAATGAGTAGTATAGTGCTTTGGATCCCGCAACAGCAAACCGGATGTCATGCTCTGTCTTTCGTTGCCTCCTCGCTGCATCAACATCACTCTTCGGAACCCCCGTTGTTACTCTAGCTGGTTGAGATGCCCGTGGTGCAACCTGGGCTGTAGACGTCCCTTCTTCAGACTGAGGGACGTCGGTGATTGGAGCCTTTATCTTACGCGAACCGGCTACCTGCTTATCCGCAGTTGGGGGGTGTCCTTCGATCGGTTGGTTCTCGCCATCCTGCAACCACAAGTGGAAACTATCTTTATGATGTCCCGAATTACAAAATACGAACAAAGCGGATGTAAAACCAAGAAAATGAATTGATGTTGGTAACACCATCTGCGAGCACAATATGCGTGACGCATAGCATGACTTGCGTCTTGCATGTAATGTCGCAAAAGGTGACAATGGAATGAAAACGTAACAAGCAGTGCTGTCACACTTTGCGGTACAACTGGGACTCCGCATGTTTGATATACGAGTCGCATGTTGTGTCACAAAGTGTGACAACAAAGTCTCAATCTTATGAATCTCCTGTCACACTTTGCGTAACAACTGTGACTCAACATGTTTGACATGCGAGTCGCATGTTGTGACGCAAAGTGTGACACTCACTATTATTCCCTTCGGTTCACATCCATTCACAGGATTTGTTCTACACACCCATTCACAGGACTTGTTCCCTTAAGAGGGTCATCACACCATCTATCATTAGGAGAAGCGACGAATTCAAGTGGAAAGAACAACACGGAACAGGTTGACTATTTCTTAAGCAAATAGGGTCTTTGGGGCATTGCATCGAGCATGAAGTAGGTAATAACAACTCAAGTGACAATTCAGACACACTCGGTACTCAGAATTCCCCATAACACCTACCAAGCAAGTAAGAGAGCACAACACTCATTCGTGGGTAGCAACACCAAATATGTATCTAAAAGAATTTTTTTTATACACAACCTCCAATCAATGATTTCACAGGATAATTAGGGTGTACTTAGCAATAATAACCAATTAACAGGAAGTGTGAGATCCTAACCCATCTTCTTACCATCTACCACAAGAGTAAAAGAGTGTATACCTGAATTCCACAGAGAATGTAGAAATGAAAGCCTTGTTCTACAGAAAATCTTTGGGAACACACAACAAGGATGATTTGCAGTTATGGAAAGACAAAATTAGTAGATAGAAGAGAGAGGAGAGGAGATGGAACGATTTAAGGAAGAAATTTGAAATTGACTGGATGGCCATGAGAGTTATTTCTTTTAAAAGAAGGCCATCGGGTCGGGTCGAGTTAGTTGACCCGTTTCTCATTTACTTGTGGCACACTTTGCGGCACTGCAGTACAAATGCAAACCTTGTCAGCGTGTGGCCAGTTCCTTACTCTGGTGGCAACACTTGCGACTTCACATGCGGCTTTGCAGGTTGACATGCGGAGCTGCAGTGATACTGCATAGTGTGCTCAAGTTGTTTTTAAATCCTTGACTCTTTTCACCCTCCCAACACTTTGGCATATTCTTTTGGTCATTCCTTATACAACTCCAGCTTGCTCCCAGACACTGAAACAACAAAACACGTACATAACAAAACATATGCACAAAACAAAACAATAAAATTACAACTTGGGTTGCCTCCCAAGAAGCGCTTGATTTTACGTCGCGGCACGACGTTGTTACTTTTCTTTCATGGCTCATTGAGGTAGATCTCCTCAATATTCTTTGTCTCAAACTCATTTAGGAGGCCCAAGTATTGTTTAACCCGCTGCCCATTCACTTTGATACGATCTCCATTTGGACAAGCAATTTCGATCGCTCCATGCGGGAACACTTGTGTTACTTCAAAGGGCCCGGACCAGTCGGTCCGGTTAGCATTCATTGTTTTGAAAAGTATGCTCTTGGTCTCCCTATTTGAAACTTCAACTTGACCACTTGTTTGGGGATGATATGGGGTGGCAACTTTATGCTTGACTCCATACTTCTCAAGAAGAGTCTTGAATAACCGATTGCAAAAATGAGAGCCCCCGTCACTAATGATTGCTCTTGGAGTCCCAAACCTTGAGAAAATATGTCGCTTCAAGAATGCAGTGACACTTCTTCCTTCATTGTTAGGGAGTGCGACAGCTTCCACCCATTTGGACACATAGTCAATAGCCACAAGAATGTATTTGCTAATGTAAGAATTACAAATGGGGCCCATAAAATCAATGCCCCAAACATCGAGAAATTCAATTTCAAGGATCGGTGTCATTGGTAGCTCATGCCTTCTTGATATGCCCTCATGCCTTTGACATTAATCACATGCTTTTACAAAGTCATGAGCATCTTGATAGATTGTTGGGCAGTAAAAGCCACTTTGAAGAACCTTAGCCGCTGTTCTTGAGCTACTACGATCCCCCCCCCCCCCCCCCCCCACAGGTGATGAATGACAAGCCTCAATGATAGGAGTCATCCCCACTTCGGGAATGCACCTCCTTATTATGTTGTTGGCGCAAACCCAAAATAGATGTGGCTCATCCCAATAATATTTTTGCACATCACTCAAGAATTTCTTCTTTTGATGGAAGTTCAAATCATCCGGCATAATGTCACTTGCATGAAAGTTAGCAAAATCAGCATACCAAGGTATCATGTCATGTGACCCCGCCATTACTTGCTCATTCGGGAATGACTCATTGATTTTTAGGCCATATAATGGGCGCCCACCCTCTTCAAGACGAGACAAGTGGTCCGCCACTTGATTCTCACAACCCTTTCTATCTTTGACTTCAAAGTCAAACTCTTGCAAGAGAAGGACCCAGCGTATCAATCTCGGTTTTGCATCTTTCTTTGTCATGAGGTAACGTAGAGCCGCATGATCAGTGTGAACAATCACATGGGTTCCCAATAAATAAGCCCGGAACTTCTCAAAAGCAAACACAAAGTAAACAACTCTTGCTTGGTGACAGTGTAATTCATTTGGGCACCATTCAGAGTCTTGCTTGCATAGTAAATTGGGTGGAAGATCTTATCATGCTTTTGGCCAAGAACAGCCCCCATGGGAAATCCACTTGCATCACACATCAACTCAAAGGGTTGGGACCAATCCGGGGCAATGATGATAGGAGCCGAGGTGTGTCTCTCTTTCAAGCCCTCAAATGCCTTCAAACAAGCACCATCAAATATAAACTTTGACTTCTTCTCTAACAATTTGCATAAAGGGTTGGATATTTTTGAGAAATCCTTGATGAATCTTCTATAAAACCCGGTATGCCCAAGGAAGCTACGAACACCTTTGACGGAGATTGGGGGAGAAAGCTTGACAATAACCTCAATTTTAGCTTGATCAACCTCAAACCCCTTTTTTGAAATCTTGTGTCCCAAGACAATACCTTCTCTAACCATGAAGAGACACTTCTCCCAATTTAGAACCAAATTTGTCTATTCACATCGTTTCAATACTTGGGAAAGATTGTCCAAGCATTCATCAAAGGAGTCCCCCACCACGGAAAAGTCATCCATGAAGATTTCAATGGACTCCTCAACCATGTCGGAAAAAATAGACATCATGCAATGTTGAAATGTTGCGGGTGCATTACATAGCCGAACGGGCATTCTCTTGAAAGCAAAGGTCCCATAAGGACAAGTGAAATGGTTTTCTCTTGATCCTCGGGGGCAATGGTGATTTGGTTGTACCCGGAATACCCATCAAGGAAACAATAATAATCCCTTCCCGCAAGCCTATTGTCACGACCCAACCCCGTGGGCCGCGACCAGTGCCCGAGCTGGGCACCTATACGTACCCGATACCCCAAATTAGCATATTAACAGAATAATAATATAATAATAATATTAGTGGTCGCTACAGAACTTAGCAGAAAAGCAGACTTGGCACACATAGGCCGATAAGGCCATCACAGAACAGAATATCCCAAACATATGTACAGAACCCACACAGATGTATCCACAGACCTCTACAGAACATATCATAATCATAAGACGGGACAGGGCCCCGTCATACCCTGAACAAAGTACATATCCAGATAGCAGTGACAGACTGTACCAAAAGATGGGCTCTGTAGAAGAGAGCGCCCCAAATAGCAGAAATAGGATCTTAAACGTGTGGATCAGCGAACCTGTCGTCAGTACCTGCGCGGCATGAAAACGCAGCCCCCGAAGAAAGGGGGTCAGTACGAAATATGTACTGAATATGTAAAGCGGAATCACAGAAGTCAAATCATAATGGTTACAGAAAATGAGTACAGAATCCAGAGTGTCAAATGCATATTTCCAAAACAGACAGAATGCGTACAGAAACATATGTCATATCATATCATATCCGGTCCCTGACACGGGACTCGGCAGACAGAATGTGGCCACCCTCCCGACGCTGGTGCCACTATACAGAGGAATCAGAAAAAGGGGCGTGGCCCCGTATCATATAATGTCATATCAAAATGGCCATACAGATCAGATCAGAATAGGCGGACATGGCACATCATACTCCACAGACCCATGTACGCGTATACCTGCCCCTCACATCGGGACGCGGCGAACAATGCAGAGAATTACGCTTGACAACATATCCTGGCCCGGGCTCAGTGTGGGAAACATTGGGACATCCACGAATGGAGTAGTGAGAGACTAATGCAATTTAAAAATATAATAAATGTTTTCAAAGACTCGATGAAGCGTATCAAAGACAAACAAATCCAATGGGGTCGGACGGAATCATAATAAATGTATTTCGGATATCATAATAAATTACAGAAGTATAACTTTCCCGAAGTCATTCCGAGTGTCAAAATAATTTATAATATTTAACAGAATATTTAAAATAATATTCGTTAAGCGATTAGTAGGGTAATTAAAACATTTCTTTCAAAAATCGCTTAAAAAGGAAGCTTTAACACATTAGGGGCAAAACCGTAAATAGCGGGCCCGCCTTGGGACAAACAAGGCGGCGGGCTCAAATTGTGCCCTCTAAGCATATAGTATCACCTAAAAAGGTTATACAAACATTCTATGATTTTCTGAATAATTTAGAGCAAAATTGCATAATTTCAGAAAAAGCGTATCAAAATGGTTCAATTCTACTGAAGGAAAAACTGAAATTTGGTCTTGCGGATTCCGAGGGCCAAGAGGTCCTTCGAGGCCCGGATCCGACCCTAACACACTAGGGGCATGCCAAGGGAAGAATTGGGGTTGCTTTACATACCTTTCGCGCTTCTTAAGCCTTTCCAAACTCACTTCCCGTTTCGTCGAAAAACTGCAATTGGTCAAGTTTACCAATTGTGAATTATTAATGCCATTATTTCAACTTTAAGCATATTTGGCTACCGAAATTTCGGCAGCACTTCCCCTATACATATGACACCCCGAGAATTCAACTCGGCTATAAATCATCAACAACAACCCAAACGACAACAACAATATCAACAATGAACATTAAAAACACAAATATCCTTCAACTAGTCATTTTTCTCACAAGTTGACATAATCTTCAATTCAACCCAACTTTCAACTAAGATCAATAATTTCATATTCAACAATCATCATGATCATCACCATATAGTTGTAGAAACATTTCATATCGTTTTCCTTAAGATATACACTCGATATACATGATATACAATCTTCCGCCAAAATCATAACTTATGCAAAACATCAAATCTTTGGCATACAACTTCATAACAAGTTTCCAACTTCCAAATTCATCAACCATAATCATAATTCACATCTTAACAACTTCATTTCCATAATATCACAAAATTATTCTAAAGTGACATAATCATCTACATTCCAACTTCAACCAAAATTCATTCAACTTTCATTCCCAATATAATTTCCATCATAACCACAACTAGAATGCAACATAAAATTCAACTCATATATGTATACAACATATATACACCCATGGCTACATATATATATACATACCCACTTTGCAAACTTCCTTATTTCCATAATTTCTACTCATTTCCACATACCACAACATAAACAAACCTTCATAACATAAGAAAAAGGAATTGATTCTTACCTTTTTCTACAAACTTCTTCACTTGAACAAGTTGTCAACTTGAAGAAATAAGTGCTCCTTCTTCCAAAACAATTACACCAAGTTGTAGAGGACACTTAATTTAGTAGGAATTCAACAAGAAAATAATTTTAGAGGCAAGATTTTGAGGGGTGATTTTTCTATGGCCAAACCCGAAATGCCCTCTTTTTGTTCTTGTTTTTCTCTTGTTTTTCCTCCTATTCTTTCTCTTGAAAGTTCTATGGAATTTGGATGATTAA
The DNA here is from genome assembly GCF_019175385.1 of Lycium barbarum. NCBI lineage: Eukaryota > Viridiplantae > Streptophyta > Magnoliopsida > Solanales > Solanaceae > Lycium > Lycium barbarum. The sequence continues at coordinate 112,411,744 of NC_083345.1, read as the reverse complement.
GTGGTCTTTTATTCATTGACCACATGACTTAATTCCATGGGCTTGGATCCTTTTTATGGACCATGGCCGAATGGCTCCTCACTTGGGCCTGAATTTTTTTTTTTTTCATTTTTTTGGGCCAACTCGGTTGGTCCCGAGTTGGGCCTAGCCCACTGACCTTTCGACCTTAAAACGTTCATATCTCCTTGTACCGACGTCACCTGGGAACCCACGACCTATGGATGGAAAGCTAATTCAATTATCTACAACTTCTATTTCAAGGTATTTTCGAAATTCCAAACTTACAATACAGTTTTTGCCCCCCAAAGTCAGGTCACCCGAAAACGTTTTCTTAAAAATATTCGTTTGGAGGGTTTCCACTTTGATTTGGTCCAAAGGTACTTCATGAGTTGTGTTTAACTTTACATATGTGATTCATTATGACTTTTCAGATGTTCCAAAAAAAATCTCGGTATGTGGGCCCCACCCCAGCAGATGCTCCGAGGTTCAAAAATACGGGATATAAATCAATCATTTGATCCATGAATGGCCTTGGGAAATGGTCCTTTTTGGTCCACTTATTCAACTTCCGATAATCCATGTAAACCCGCCATCCGGTGACGTTGCGAGTGGGGATCAACTCATTTTTAGCATTTGCAACCACGATGATTCCACCCTTTTTGGGCACGCATTGAACCAGACTCACCCAAGAACTATCCGATATGGGGTACACAACACCGACATCTAACCACTTGATGATCTCAACCTTTACAACCTCTTGCATAGGAGGATTTAACCTCCTTTGATGTTCAATGCTTGGCTCACAGTCTTCATCAAGTTGAATTTTATGAGTACAAATTCCGGGCGGAATCCCTTGAATATCCGTAATACTCCACCCAATAGCTTTTTTGTATCTTCTCAAGATCACCATCAACCTCTCTCTGTGTTCCTCCGTCAACCGGGCAGATATTATTACGGGAAATGTGTTGTTGGGTCCAAGAAACTCATACCTTAAATGTGAAGGAAGAGGTTTGAGTTACAAAGTAGGAGGCTCAACAATGGAAGGCTTTGCAGGAGGAGTTTCTCAGCTTTCCAAATCAAGATCAAGTTTCTTTGGATTGAGATGGTAAGACCCCATTCCAATCAATGCATTGACCGTCTCCTCAAACTCTTCTTCATTGTCCCCTTCATAGTTCATTACCACCACCACCAACATATCACCTATATGCTCATATTCTATGGTTGTCTCCATTGCTTCATCAATTGTATCAATAACCGACACAACACTCATATCCGCCGGCTGTTTCATTGACTTGCAAATATGGAAAGTGATCCCTTCATCATTCATCCTAAATTATAAATCACGTCTCTCCACATCCACGAGGGCACGCCCTGTATCTAAGAATGGTCTTCCTAGGATTATGGGAACTTCAAAGTCAACTTCGCAATCCAAGACCACAAAATCGACCGGAAAAATAAATCGATCCACTCTCACAAGCACATCATAAAGAATACCAATGGGCCTCTTTTATGGTCCTATCCTCCATAAGTAATCTCGTCGTAGTGGGACGGGGAGTGCCCAATCCCAACTTGTTGAATATAGATAGTGGCATCAAATTGATGCTTGCTCCAAGATCACATAAAGCTTTTGCAAACTTGTATTTACCGATTGTGCACGGAATTGTGAACGCTCCGGGGTCTTTTTTTTTTTTTTTTTGTACCAAAGCTTTGGTAACGATTGCACTACAATAATGAGTGTCCCCCAATGTTTTAAGGCCAGGACTTTTTCTTTTGGTCACAAGATCTTTCATGAACTTTGCATAGCCGGGCATTTGCTCAAGTGCCTCAACCAATGGAATATTTATTGAGATCCCCTTTAATCGTTAGATGAACTTGAGAAATTTTTCGTCGTCCGCTTTCTTTGCCAATCGTTGGGGAAAAGGAGGAGGAGGCTTCATAACGGGCGGTGAAGCCCTTGGTACCTGCTCTACCGCTTCCTTGTTTTTTGAAGCATCATTAATTTCGGGAGGGTCCTTAACAACAATGGGCTTTTCAATACTAGCCCGCGTATTCTTTGGATTCACTTCTTTTTCAACAATCATAGGTTCTTCAACCATTTTCTCATCGTCACCCAACACATCCTCTTTCACCAATGCCTCTTTCCCAATTGTCTTGCCACTCCTAGTAGTAATTGCATTTCATTTATGATCACCATCATACCTTGGATTTGCAACTGTATCACTAGGGAGTGAGCCTTTTTGCCTTTGGTTGAGGATAGCTGAGATTTGGACAAGTTGAGACTCCAATTGTTTAATGGAGGGTGGACTGTGAACTCACAACTTTCCCCATTGATTAACCTCATCTCTAGTCTCCTTGCAAAAGGTATCGGTGGATTCCACTTTCTTCAACACCTTTGGCAACATATCTTCAATTTTTGAACTAGCGGGATCGCTAGTAGGTGATCGACTAGAGCTTGGTTGATTACCCTTTGGAGAGACATACGGATTTGAGCTCCGATGATTGTTGTAGTTGTTGTTGTAACCCCCTTGATTGTTGTCACGATTATCTTTTCAATTAGAGTGACCTTGATCTTTGTTCCAACCTTGATTCCCCTGACCTTGCCCCCAAGATCCTTGACTCGGACCTTGATAGTTCGGATAGGAACCCTCCCTTAGCTTGTTGACATAACTTGCCTCCTCATCATACATTTGGAAACATTGCTCATCCGGAGAACCTCTTTCACAAGATTCTACCGCATTCATTTTTTTTCTTCCGCCACCCATGACATGTTTTGTAAGAAGATCCATTTGGGTGACAAGTTTGGCTATGGATTCATCTCTCTCTTCCTCCTTATTAATCATCTCACGAGTGAGCACATTTTTTGAGGAACTTCCTCCACTTACTTCTGAATCCCTAGTGTGCCATGCTTCATTAGTCTCGGTCAATTTATCCAACAATTCACAAACGGTGGCATAAGAATTATCCATAATAGACCCCTTTGCGATGTTGTTCGCCACTGAATTGTTGACCGAGTCTAAAGACCTATAAAATGTTTGTAGAAGCACACTATCGGGCAACCCATGCTTGGGAAAACTTTTCACTTTCTTTTTAAAACAAATCCAAGTTTCATGGAGAGCCTCATCAGGAAGTTAACGAAAGTTGTTGATTTCGTCACGGAGTTGTAACATCCGCGATGGAGGGAAGAACTTTTTGAGGAATACTTCAGTCAATTCCTCCCAAGTAGTGATGGATCCGGACGGGAGATCATCTAACCAAGACGTGGCTTCTCCCGTCAGGGAGTACGGGAAGAGCGTAGCTTGACTGCTTCAATTGAGACGCCCGGATGCACATTGGTAGAACAAACCCCAAGAAAGTTCCTAAGGTGCCTATTCGGGTCATCTTTGGGTAGACCACCAAACAGGCCCTTAGTGTTGAGCACGTGTAGCATTATGTTAGTCACGTGAAAACTCGAGTTTCTAATTAGAGGCGGGGGCTGAATTGCGGCTGCATAGCCTGCCCCCGTCGCCTCTTCAACGACCACCACAGGTGGATTTTGGATGGGATTACCAGCCTCGTCCATATTGCCTGCACAACACACAACAACAAAAAGGAAATAAGAAAAGAAATAAATACTAAAAGTAATGTTTTACACTAGTTAGTAAATTTCTAGACCGTATTCCCCAGCAACGGCGTCAAAATTTGATACGCCCAAATTACGCCTTAAATATCAAGAGTAAGCGGGCGTTGTCAAATATAAAATCCAACGAGGTTGGGGTCGAATCCCACAGAGAATACAGTGAAAAAATATGCTTATCAAGTGTAACGCTCGACTATTAGTCCATATTTCAAGGGCGAGGGGAATATAATAGTAATTGATTTGATGTTTGTTTACTAATAACTAAAAGGTGTTGTTATAAGATGTAAACTATTGGACAAAGGAACTAAGGTTGCGGTTCCAATGGAAAGTAATGCAAGTGGGTATCAATTCAACCTCTTTAAATGTCTAAATGCGATTAACGATGGATTACTTAATTTTATCAAAAGTCTTTCGATAAAATTGATAAATATCATTACTAAGCTTTCTCAAGCCTTAGAATGTGGACAGAGTAAACACCCAATATGCTACAAGTTAGCCATCCTATCTCTAGCTCAGGCTATTAGATGAGTTTATTGACCCAAATCCTTGCTATCTAACCCTTTTCCTAACTTCCACCTTCTTTCTCAAGCAAAGTGACAGTACTTAGGCACAAATGATGTTTGCAACCATCAAGAGACGTTAAAGTATGAAGAGTTGATAGAATGCATCATTAACATATAAATGAGGTATAAATATGAAACCCAATCACATAACTAACACATTTGGTCCCACAACCTTACTTAATGGGTTTAGCTAAACATTTGCATTAAGTAAGAAACAAAGATAAATAATGTAGCCATAATGCTAACAAAGCTTTTTGGAAGAAAAGCCACAAAATAAAGTGCAAGATTCCTTTTTAAAGCTTCAACAACCAATCATAAATGTCTCCTTCACAAAAAGACAATAATAAGTGCAGAGAATGTCTTTTTTCAGAACCCTAGGAGGGTATTTATATCCTCTAAAAATGTGCATAAAGTTTAGACAAACATAACCGTGCAGACGCAACATGCGTCTCGCATGTTGTGTCGCAAGACAAACATGCGAGACGCGAAGCATGCTCATTAGCCGCATGTTGTACTCTTGACTTCAGGCTTCCCAGATTTCGGACAAGGTTTGCGTTTACACTGTAGTTTCGCAGGTTTAACATGCGAGTCGCATGTTGGTCTCGCAAATCGCGCAACCTTTCATCTCTCTTCTTCAGTGGCCTGTCATACTATGTGGTGCAATTGTGGATCTGCAGGCATGACATGCGGTTCGCATGTTGTGCAAGGTGTGTCCTTGGCCTATTTTGCCTCATTTTGCTCCGCTATGCTTTCCAAATATATTTTCCTACACAGTGACAAAAACATGCTAAAAGTAAAACCAAGAGTGCTTGAGGAGTCACAAATGCCTAAGGAACAAGTATCGAATGTGCCGTAATTCTGCGGCTCATCAATCAACCTAGGACAAAGTTGTCCCAAATTGATATTACGTAGTGCCAAAGCTAGAACTAAAACTGGATTAGAAACTGAAAATAAATAGCTACAGGCAAGTTTGCTTGAATATAATCCATGCATTCTTGCATATTTCATGCACCATGTAGGATGATTTTCCAGTGGCATCTTGAGACTTTGTACAAATCTGAGTATGCTATAGCATCTCTCATATATGTTGGTGTCTCCTGTGTGAATCCTGAGAGCCAATGTAATTGCTGATTCCTGATGATGTCCAAACTGCACCATTGAACCAGCCTTCCCATCCAAAATTCTGCAAACCTGATGTTTGTATCTTCCTCAACCAAGTCAAAACATGGCCCATATATTGTCATTTCCTCTGTAGAATGAGCACAAGGTACTAATACCACTATAAGAGGATCTGCCAATATACTGATCATGTTTGATCTGTTGTAACTTCCTTCAAAAAAGAGTAATGAGTTAAAAGATCCTGATACAATCATGCCATCGTCATCCAGGATTTTGGAAAGATTGTATCCTTGTAACACCATGTTGCTCCATTTGCAGAAAACTCCACTAGTAAACCAGCACCAAGTATTGTCCTGACAAACTAGGATCCTTAGTAACCAGCCTTGAAAATTTTCTAGTACCTTTGAGTTGCACGTATTTGTCTGCTTACTTATCCTTTCCTGTGCAAGGATCAAAGAAGCATTGTTACAAAAACTATTGAGCCGCATTTGAGTCATATCATTTCCTTGTTGGTCAAGATCAATGACACAGATAGCTGCAGATAAGTGAGAGTTCCCAGTGTTTCTGATTTCTTTTATGATCCAAGTTCCATCTCTGTAACCTACAAAACAAAAAACAAGATTAGTAAAAAAAATTCCCACATTACTCTCCTCCCAAAGGACTTGACCAAGCTGAGACATGATTCTCCACATCATTACACCAGCCTCCAGCATCAATATCTCCTTTTAGTCCTAATTCTTAAATAAGGACATAGAAGTTTGTCACTATTAAGAATCCTTCTCCCCTTTGAATCCAATTTTGCAAAATTATTAGCTACCACCTCTCTAATATCAAGAGCAACATTGGCTAAGTGATCTGCTTGTTGGTTTCTTTCCTTCATAATATGAAGAACTTCGACATCAGTATTGTATACTATGTTAAGCAATTCCTCTACCACAAATGCAATATTCCTTGGTGGCCTCCATTCTCTATCTAATATCTTCTTCATCATCATTGAATCTATTTCCAGTATGAATGAGTTCATATGCTTTGACAAACAGTACTTAGCAGCCTCCAAAAGAGCCAAAGCTTCTGATTCAGTATTTGTAGCTTCTCCCATTTCCTTAGCCTTTGCATGTACTAGATCACCAGTAGTATTTCTAACACAAAATGCATAACTACTTCTACATGGATTACCCCTAGTAGCACCATCAGTATTGCATTTCCACCATCATTCAGGAGGCAATTTCCACAAAACCTGAATCACCTGCAAATTAGGCTTAAACTATCCCAACATTTTAAGAATATCAGCCCATCTGTGAGGTACATTCTTGATACCTGGCTTTCTAACCTTTACTAAATGCTGAATGTTAGTAGAAGCTTGATATAACACCCTTGCATTTGATACCTTGTTGTTGTGAATGTTACCATTCCTCTTCTTCCACAACTGCCATATAATGATAGAAGGAATCGCATAGAACATCTGGTTCACTCTAGGTAAAACATCAGCAGTCCACCAAGTCATGATAACTTGGTGTAGGTGAATTCATGCAATATTCAAGCCTGCAACAGCAGAAAAATACGACCAAGTTCTTTTTGCAACCTCACATCCTAGAAGTATATGTGTAACAGTCTCTTTCTTAAGATCACTAGGACAACACAAGCATTTTGATGGCAAATTGTAACCCCAACTCTTCACTACATCATTAAGAGGCACCTTGAAATGCCAAACTCTCCACGAAGTGAATGCTATTTTGAATGGAAGTCCTTTCACCCAAATCTTGTCATAGACTTCCAGCTTCTCACCTATACTTTTAACAAAATCCCATGCTGATTTGACAATAAAATCTCCATTAGGCTCAAGCATCCACCATGGCTTATCAATCTCATCCCCTCTTGCAGGAGCCTTGATTTCATTAATGATGAAATCTGCCAGTTCCGTTGGCAAATTTTTGCTCAATGCAACTTCATTCCGTCTTCCTTGTGTTACAACATCTCTCACATTCTGTATATTTTCATTGCAATAAAAATCTGATGGAGTGATAAAATATAGAGGACCAATACCAGTCCAGTTGTCAAACCAGAACAATGAAGACCCCATCCTCAGCTGCCACAAAATATGATGATCAATATTGTCTCTAGCCTCCAACATCTCCTTCGTATAACAGATCCTTGTTTCCAAGGAACCAGGACTGAATTATTCTTCTTTAGATATTTGATTCCCGTGTATGCACTCCATAAAAAGGGCTTGGTCCTAAAATTACGCCATAACTTGGCAAATAAAGCCAAGGACATGTCTTTTAAGGATCTAAATCCAAGAGCACCTTCTTGTTGAGGCAGGAAAACTGTATGCCATTTAGCCCAGTGTCTCCTCCATTCTCTAACAGAATTGCTCCAAAAGAATTGAGCAAAAATCTTGTGTAGTTTTTCAACCACAAAAGATGGAGCATATATTGCATATAGCAAGTGCATAGGCATGGCTTGCAAATCATGTTTCACCAGGACAACCCTGCCACCAAAGTAAAGTAACTTTCCTTTCCAACCTTGTAGCTTATCTCTTATTCTTTTGATCAATTATGAGTAGAAAACCATTTTAGCCTTGCTATAATAGATGGGACAACCTAGGTAGATAATAGGGAATGCTTGTCTTGCAATACCTGTTATCCTGTCAACCTTCTGAAATTCAATCTCCTCAACTCTATCATGTAAATATATTGCACTTTTGGACTTGTTAATCAACTGACCTGATGCCCTCTCATAGTCTGCAAGCACTTCCATGATCAGCTTCAAAGAGATTTCACAAGCTGATGCAAATATAATGGTGTCATCTGCATAACATAAATGATTGATTCTTGGACTCCATTTGGGAAATCCATAGCCGTAGAACCATGGATTATGATGCAAAGAATTCAAAGCTTTTGAGAGAACTTCTGCAACAAGTATAAACAAGGTAGGTGACAATGGATCACCTTACTTAATCCCTCTGGTAGAATGGAAGAAACCATGTGGTTGACCATTGATCAACACTGAATACCAATTATTAGCCACCAATTCCCAGATATGACCAATGAATTTCTCACCAAACCCCATCTTTCTTAGCACACTAGTCAAAAATCCCCATGAAAGTCTATCATAGGCTTTAGTCATGCCTAGCTTCAGCACTACATTAGGAACAATCTGTTTAATACTTCTGTTAGCTCTAAGCCTCATATCTGTAATGATCTCTTGAGTCAATAATATATTCTCAACTATGCTTCTCCCTTTCACAAATCCTGCTTGATTCTAGGAAATCAAGTCAGGAAATAGGCTTGAAAGTCTGTTATGGATCACCCTTGAGAACACCTTGGTAATGAAGTTACTAAGGCTAATTGGCCTCATATCACTAAAGGTTTGCACATCCTTCTTTTTAAGTAGTAAGACAAGGTTAGTATGAGTAACATACCTTGGAAGTTCCTTGCCTTGAAAAAAAAAATTCCATCCTAAAGATATCATCACCAACCACCTCCCAACATGTTTGGAAAAACAAGCCTGTATAACCATCAGGACCACCAGCATTTGTAGCATTAAGACCAAATACAACATCCTTCACTTCTTGCTTAACAAGCATAACACCAAGTATCTGATTCTGTTCTGCAGTTATCACAGGATCAACATGTTCAAGAATCTCAAACTCAGTAGAATTAGTAGATTCATGAAACTGTTCTTGATAGAACCTAACTACTTCAGCAGCAATTTGTTGATCAGTGTCCAAACATACACCCCCTCTGCTTTGAATCCTTCTAAGTTGTAGAAATTTCCTTCAACCATTTACATGAGCATGAAAGAATTTGGAATTTTTATCCCCTTCTTGGAACCAAGTCATCCCTTCTTTTTGTTTCCAAAATTCTTCCTCAATAGCCAGGACTTGTCTGTATGCAACATTTACTTTCATAAGCTTTTCTCTATTAATAAAAAAAAGGATTTGCTTCAAACATAGTCTCATGCACCTTTATAACCTCTTCCAAATTTGTGATCTTTTGAAAAATATCCCCATATGTGGCTCTACTCCAAGCTGTCAACACTTTCCTCATATTCTTCAATCTCAAGTGAAACCTCTGGAGAGAATTGCCCTCAACTTCAATATTCCAATTTTCTTTTACCACATCCATGAATGTTTCATGTTTGATCCAGAAATTCAAAAACTTGAAAGTCTTCTTGAACTGTGGCATTTGTTTTTTGAATTCAATTAACAAATGAGAGTGATCAGAACCATTTTTAATCAGATGATTAACCTCTAATCTAGGGTACAACTCTTGCAATTCAAGACTGCCTAGACACCTATCTAGCCTCTTGAATATGCAGTCATCCCTACCTCTCCTATTCCACTATGTATAGATGCTCCCTTTATAGCCCATATCAGTTAAGTTGCAAGTCTGAATGCAATGTCTAAAGTCATCAACCTCAGCAAGAGGGACTGGCAATCCACCATATTTCTCCTCTTCATCAACAATAACATTAAAATCACCTCCCACTATCCAAGGTGTTATCATGTTTGATGCCAAATGATGCAATGAATCCCATAATTCTATCCTCTCAGTCCTGTCACACTTAGCATAAACTAGTGTGACCACCAATTCTGTGTCAAGATTCCTATTAAATAACCTTAGTGTTAGTTGTTTTACCCTATCAATAAGGATTGTAGCTTCATACTCTTCATCCACAAATTCCCAAATCTTCCCAGAGACATTACAATAGCAGTTTCAAGACAAGCCTCCTCCTATATGATTCTATCTTATAAGCTTGCTGGAAAGGTTCCATCAAACCAATAAAAAAGAATTGGTGTCTGTTATGCATTGTCAAAGGCCTCTTAAAGGATTTTTTAGTATTTAATGATCTTATATTCCAAATTAGTGCATTCATCATCACTAATTATTAGATTTAGATACAGTTCTCCTTGTGTACACCCCATGAGTCTGAGACGTATTATTTTCCTTTGCAGCCTTCCTCCTGCCTTTTCTAACCACTTTTCCAACATGTTTAGGTGACAAATCACCTTCCCTTGCTACATTCATGAAGTTTTGAGCTATAGATTCCTCATCAAGATCAATTTTCCCTACTTCTTTCCTCTCATTTGGAATTGCATCCTGTAGATTTCCTTTGCTATTTTGAGGGATGACAACCTGATTTTGGTTCTTTTTAGATGAAACAGAGTCATATTGCACCACTTGATGTTGGATTGCACTCACTACTCTCCCACCTGATCCAGATTTCTTTGTACTGTTATCAGAAGCTACTTTGAGAAAACTAGTGCTTGGATTTTTGTCAACCTCCATCACTTTGTTTCCAATAGCAACCTGAGATTCCTTATGCATATTCAGGGATGAAATTTCCTGTACTCTAGTGGCCTTATTAGGCACTTTAATGCCATTATTCTCCTCACCTTGTACATCAAGAACCTCTTGGACTTTAGTAAAGTTCAAATCATTTGACACAGAACTAGCATTTGAAATAGGCTTCTCAAGATAGTCTGCAACTTTCTTAAACATTTCATTTCTTTGTTGAGAAGATATCATTGAATCTGCAGATACATCTTGATTTGCTGCGTTAACTAGTGTATCACCTTCATCCCCATTTTCTTCTATTTTCATCACTCCACATCCTCCTTGTCTTTTCAGTACTGCCAGTAGCAGATGGCACATTTACACTCATCTTTTTAGGATCTTTAGTATTACCATCAGAACCAAGCTTAGGAAAGGCCTTATTCACCCATTGTTTTGTTGCAACAGGTGAAGTCGTCCTTTTCTTAGGAGTATAAGCTGCAGCATTGGTATTCAAAGTTGTTCCTACACCTTTTGCATGAGCAGTTGCAGTCAAGGAATCCTCAAGTTATATTTATGGATTAGGAACAAAATCCTTCCCCGCTGAATCTATCTCGACCACGTCATTATTCACATCCTTGTTAACATCTTCTCCACCACAACACCCTTATCACCTCCTTCTCCTAATTCTAATGCTGCAAATTTATTCACAGTACTAATGTTAGGAATTGTAAGGCAATTGTTTATTGGTGCATTAGCATTATTTTGCTGATCATCAGTTGGTAATACCACTTGTTTTTTGCCCTTACCCCTATTCCTCGTGTTCTTCCTTACTTGTTGAGTCTTCCATTTGTTAACATCATCAACATTGCCCACAACCAATCCACTTTGTAAAACCTTTAAAGGTTCTGCATGTCTAGGGCTTGCATGGCTAGGGTTTAGGGTGTTCCATCTTTTTCTTGCCTTTGGCAACTGCTAGTGCATTGTTTGGAATTTCACCTTCCTCTTCCTCATCACCCTTATCATCTTCTTCCTCCTCAGTCTCAGACAGAAGTTCAGGACGAATTTTCCAACATCCTTGTTCATCATGACCTTGCAATTTACAAGTCTTACAATATTTTGGCATGAAGTCGTATTGTATTTTCACCCACCTAGACTTCACCTCCGGCCCATGTATAACATTAACTTTCACCCTCTTAGGCAGGTCCTTCACCAAATCAACTTCCACCTTAACCCTAGCACAACTAGGTCTCATCTTGTTCCTTGTAGCTTCATCAATTGTCAATGGTTTTCCCACTTGCGAGGCTAAGGAAAATAATTGTGATTCTCCGAACCAATTAGGTGCTAATGTTGGAAAAGAAATCCATGTCAATGCAATACTAGTTTCCTCTTCAAACGTAAACCATGGATCCCATTTAAGAGTTCGCATGTAATAATATACATTCTTTTCCTTAATCCAAAAGTTAGGCTTTGACATCAATGTAACATAGTCTTCAAACAATGTACACCTAATCAATACATGTATATTGCATAAAAGACCAAAATTTGCACCTCCCTTCAATTCACATTGTTTTGGAATGGAAGTTCTCAATGAATTGATATCATGCCATCCATAACTAAACTTCCCAACAATGACATATTGTAACTCTTGTTGAATAGTCATCAACTCAAGTTCTTTCATATCATATTGAATTGTAGGCTCACCATGCAAGTAAGTAATAGGTTTAAGAGGTAATTGTATAAGGGCAGTTGTGGCAGTAGGCTCATTAGGGTTTGTTGAAGCATTAGCGGTATATTGTGGGTTAAGCGTGGTAGGTTTGAGTATATGTAAGTAATCTAAAGGTTGTTTTGTGGTGGTATTGGGCTGGACAACCTCAGAAGGAGGTTGTCCAGTGGCCGGATAGGCCATGAAAGGCTAAAGTGAGCTTTCTCTCACTAAAAAGAAGTCACCTAGAGAGAGAGGCTCTCACTAGTCGCGTAGGTCTTGGAATAAGTTCACTCTTTCTTTCTTTTTCGTTATTATAATTTTTAAATAGTGGTATGTCCTTTTTTTTTTGAATTTATTTATGGCTACTTAGACAAATCTTGGCCTTTTAAGTACCATTACTTGTCCTAAAACTCTTTTGATCATGTATTTAATGGATGGGGACTCTCATATGATGTATTAGAGTGTTATTATAATGTTTAAATAGTGGTATGTTCTTTTTAAAAAAAATTATTTATGGCTATTTAGACACATATTGGCCTTTTAAGTACGATTACTTGTCCTAAAACTCTTTTGATCATGTATTCAATAGATGAGGACTCTCATATGGTGTATTAAAGTGTTATTATAATATTTTAATAGCGGCGTGTACTTTTATTTATTTTATTTTATTTACTTATGGAATTTTAGACAAATATTGTCTTTGGTCTATACATAACATGTGGAAAGATCAGATTGAGCTGGATCAGGCTTAATTTTAAACTATATCTAGCTAACTTCCATAGCAAAATTTTCCTTTGCAATTAGTGCTCTTCACGCAATCAACCAAATGATAGAGTGAAAAAATAAAGGAAATGCCGAAAGAATACGGGAGCGATTCTAAAGTAGCTGATGCGTGGATTTGGCCTTGCATCAAAAACCTTCTGTCAGTGCAAAAACTCTTCCTGCCAAAGGCGGAGGTATTGCAATTTGGGGTTTGGGGTTTATGGTTTTGTTTTTTTATTTTTTTGTCCGTACACTCTTCGTTATCACTATCATGATCATTCTGTCACCTTGCTCATAGAAATTCAATTTCAACATTTTGAGGTCTCCTCCCATTCACTCATGTAATCACCTCCTACTATAATATATTCTGCAATCGACGTCATAAAAAATCTATAATAGACTACGGTTATGGTTTATGACTGCAATCGACGCCATAATAAATCGATAATAGACTACGGCTATGGTCTATGACTGCAATCGATGCCATACCACGTCGCTGGGGACTCATTTTCCGATAAAAAGTCGGAACGTTCGCCGGAAACGGGATTTGAAAAATGGATAAATCAGGAGCTTTTGGAGCGATTTTTTTTTATAATTTTTTTTTGGGTAATTAAAATGTTGGGGGTTGGGGGCCAAAGTGTAATTTTCAAAACTTTGGGGCTGGGATTTGACACAGCACATCCCTGACATGCTGACGCCAAAACACCAATTTTTGAAGACTTGTGGCCTTTTGGCAAAATATTTTCAATATGGCCTTTTGGCCAACTCCCCCAAGTAACCAAAGGGAAAAGACATACATTCAGTACTTGTAATAACCATATAAAAGTACATTATTCTTTTGGGGCAAACTAAAAAAAAGGGTACCACATAATATAGGACAAAAAGAAGTACTCTATTAGCACCAGTGGAGCTACAACGTTCCAAGAGTGGTTAGACGAACACCTTTCACCGGAAAATTAATACGGGTAAAGTGCATTTTTAATTTAATATACAGACCCCACCTAGTAGGATTATATCGGGTATGTTGTTGTTGGAGTAGTAGTATTATTAATTTTAATAAAACCTAACTTAACAGACCCAACTTCCCTTTTCAAACACAAAAGGGTGCTGCAGAATACCCGACTCCCAATCGGTTTTGACTTGCTTTTTCCTTAATAAGCAAATCTGAGAAGTCATTATTTAACTAAAACTACTCCACCTATAAACAAATCCTAAAAGCTCTATAACTTTGTTACAAAGAGGAAAAGAAAACCTCGTCTGATTCTTCATCTTTCTCGCTGCTACAGTTGTCATTGCCTAGGTTAGATTTTCTACTCTTTTTTCTCTTTTTACTTGATATGTTTGTGCACTGAGTTTTTACTTGATGGTTGTTAGGTATTGTTTCATAACGCATCATATTATATCGCATTGTATTGCACTGTATTATTTTGATGAATATAACATTTGGATAGATTGTATCGTTTTCCGTTGTCACATAATGTTAGACATCAACAATTTAAAGGATAAACATATAAGAAAAGTAGGGTAGTGTAGAGCTATCATAAAAAGGTATGATAAAGGGTAAAATATGATTATTATGTAATAAGTAAAGACAAAATGAGGAATAAGGTAACGACGAGATAACACCAAAGCGCCGTTACATAAAATGGGACTTTACATCGTTACGTACGTAACGACGAATTTAACGATACGATATAATAAAATTAATGTAATAATAAAAACAATCATTGTATATAAACTAACAACACAATACAATACAATAGGTAGAAGCTTGAAATTTGCACTGCCCAAAGTATAACCTAATTCCTATATATATATATTTGTTCATTAAATAAGAACAACAACAATAACATACCCAGTGTAGTCACATAAGTGGAGTATCGGGAGAGTGATGTGTACACAGCCTTATTCCTACCTTGTAAAGATAGAGAGGTTGTTTTCGATAGACCCTCGGCTCAAAAGAGAATATTGAAAGTATGGTTGCAAGAAAATTATGACAACAAAAAAGTGCTTTGTACAAGAAGTTCTTCCCATTTATAATCATGTGGTGCGCTTGACTAGCATTCCAGTTTGAAGTTGAGAATTTTTTTTTTATTATTAAAAAGTACCAAAAACAAGTTCAATTTCTCAAGGTCAACCTAATCGAGAAGAACTGTAGATCAATTAGAGATACCGTCAAAAAAAATTGGTGCACCCGTTCGTTGAATTCTTTTTTGTTTATCCAAAGTTTGAACACTCTTCCTAGATTTTTTGGCTACGCCACTGTCTATTAGTATCTAATAATGCAGTATAATTTATTTTTTGACTTTATATAAGTAAACATATTATGTTACAACATGTTCTTAATGTAATTGACATTGTTTTATAATCTATAAATTTATTAAAATCTAAAAACAGGTTTTGAATAAAACAAATCGCGTAACGCGTTGAACAATACATGTCCTCCACTATCTTGTTCCCAAAGAAATTAAAAATCGGCTTTTATTTGCATTTAATATATATATATATAAGGAAAAAAAAAGAAAAAAAAAGGTTTGGTCATATATATATATACATATATATATATATATAAAAATAATTTATATATATATATATGACCAAACCTTTTTTTTTCCTTTTCTTTTCTACTCTTTGTGCTTCATAGATACAGAACTTTTATTTCTTTCCATTTATTTATTATTTTCGATTTTAGATTCAAAATAATGGGCAAAGGACCTGGACTTTACTCCGATTTCTATTTTAAAAGGAAGTGTCAGGACTCGCCCCGGGGCTCTCCTCGGGGCAGGGCAGTGGCAAAACGCCCTGGGCTAACGTGCAGAGCTTAGTTCCTATGAGGCTTACGCCCTAAGCGCCCAACCGTACGCCTTAAACACGCCTAACGCCCAACACCCAGGGCTCGCCTAACAGTTCTTACACAAATTATATTTTAAATTCCTTAATTAAAATCATTCACCCTCATAATTGTTTAACAAAATAATGATACTTAATAGTTTTTCATCTATAGAAATAGAAGATTGGGTGTAACTCATATAACAAGTCGTAGTATTGGATATTTACTATTTGAGAACGTCGTGAGGGTGAATATCACTTATTTTTTTTAAAAAAAAAACACATAGCGGAATTGTACATTTTCACTTGTCATTGGTCATAAGTCCTATGTATCAGAATTATCATATAATTTTATTTTATTTTTCATGAAGAAGTTATGTTTTAATTGTAATATTGATAAATTTTATTGATTATTTGCTTATAGGGAGATAAAATGAATAGTATGATAGTAATAGTGTTTTAAGAAACTGTGTTTTTTTCCGTGTTTGAAAGTTAAAATGTTAGAATTGTTTTGCATTTCATAATAGCTTTTATTTCATTGTATTGTTTATACTTGTAAAATTATGTTATATATAATTATAAGTTATAAGCGATGTATAATGGGCTTTGATCATTTTTTTTTTGTGAGGATTAAGCGCGCGCGCGCTCACACACACACACACATATATATATTTCATTTATTTACAGTTTTCTTTTATTTTTTTTATGTAATTTTACCTATTTAAAAATATTTATTGTAATTATATTATTTTAAGAAATACTAAAAATTAAATACCCATGGGGCTTACGCCCCGTGCCTCGAGGCTTACGCCTCGTCGAGACGTATGTAAAACGCCCCGCCTTACGCCCCCGCCTTTTAAAACAATGACTCCGATATCGGCAAAATAGCTCGAGGTTCGTTTTTCTTCCTGCTTTTTTTTTTTTTGGTTCTATTTTCCTACTTTATGTGTGTATATATATATATACTAGTTTCTACGAATGTGCCTACCACATTAATAATTGCACATTGATATTCAGTTGATTAATAATTATACGTGCATATATAGTCAATCAATAGTTCACCTTGTATATTCATGCTTTTGTAATAAAATAGATATAAATGATCTTGCTAAATAAAGCTAATACGTTAGCAATATACTCACTTTTGATTGCCTAAAATACCCCTATCATTGCATTGCCAACACTTTAATAAAATTGATATTTTTGTCTTTCTCCCTAAAATGTAGAATCCACTTTATTTTCTCTCTTCATCTGGTCCCCTTCTTTTCTAGAAAGACCTTCTTTTCTTATATTCTGAGTTGCTTGCAGATTTAATAAATCAATGATTTTTTGAAATTTCCACTAGTAAAAAGTTATTGAAGTGTTGGCAATGTAGTGTGTTAGGGGTAGTTTAGGCAAATAAAAAATGAGTACAACACTATATATATGTGTGTGTAAAATACATTGCTTGTGGTAGGATAAATGTCACTTTTGTTACTAATATTAATATATTATAAAGTGACTATATATATATATATAGAGAGAGAGAGGTATGTATGTATGTGTTTTGAAAAATGTGTGGTACAATTTAATGCGTGTGTTTGTGTGCGTGTAAAATACATATGCTTGTGACAAGTAGGATAAAAAAAAATATGTGAAATTTTCTAACTAATATTATAAAGTGACTTATATGTATGTATATATCTGAATTTAACTTTTTTATATATAGTTCGATTTCGAACTAATTCAGTGTAGAGATGGATCTAGAATATTTTAGTATATATAGTCCGAGTTTGGTGTGCGTTGTTGCTGCTAACTGTTCTCCTCTATTTTTAGCATGACTTCTCAATTACTGTATTTTCTTTCCTTGCTTGATTTTAATATGTTTACTTGAGCTGAGGATCTATCGGAAACAACCTCTCTACCTTCACATGGCTAGGAGTAGGTACACACCACCCTCCTCAGACCCTACTTATGAGATTACACTGGATATGCTGTTATTGTTGGCTGTTGGGTGAAAGAAATTTTTGACTATATATGACCTCAACTTCTTTGAGCCTAGCGTAGTTGTTGTGGTCGTCGTTTTACCTAAATATGAATTAACATGAAAATTTGTTTTTTCTTCTTCCCGTTTTTGATTATATGTCAATTGTATCCATCCTTCTTTGATCACACTTTTTTGAGCTGAGAGTCTATCAGAAATTGTCTCTCTATCTCACACAGATAGAGGTAAGGTTTGTGTATCCCACCCTCTCCAGATCCCACTTGTGAAATTACACTGGGTTTGTTGATGTTGTTGGACAATTGTATTACGGATTTTTTAAATTATTCCTGACATGTAGTCTAAAATTAGATATAACATATATGATTCTACCAAATAATGTCGATATTAAATGCAGTTGTTGTTTCTTAGTACTTCATTCATCCCAATTTAAGGGATTGGACTCCTCTCCATTTCCCTTCTCTCCATTTCCCTCAAGTTCTACCTTAGATTAGAGACACATGGCATGAGTTAGAATTAATAATTAAGATTTAATTGACTAAAACAAGGCCCTAACCATAGTTTATATAATTCATAACTTATCCATAAATATATTAAAATATTTTCTCTCTCTTCCTATTTTAATATTCCATCTTTTTTTCAATCATGAAAACTCTTTAATGGTGATATTTTTCAGAATATAGACAACTCTTTCAAAAATATACAGTTACCAATTGAATAATGGGGTCTATATTATGTGAATTAGTAAGCATCATAATTGAAAAAAATGAAAAATATCACCAATTGAATAATGGGTCTATTAGGGAAAAAAAATTAAGTGGCAAAAAATAATCGGATAAAACAGAAAAGATATTTTACTGGATAGGAAAAGTAAATAGGAAGAGAGAAAAAAATATTCTAATATATTTATGGAGAAGTTATTAATTATGTAATCATGGTTAGGATATTGTTTTAGTCGATTAAATCTTAGCCATTAATTCTAATCCATGTCATGTGTTTTTAATCCAAGATAGAACTTGGGGGAAATGGAGAGGAGCCCAATCCCAATTTAAGTGTCTTAATTTGACTGAACACAAAGTTTTAAGGAATAAAAAGAGACTTTTGGATTCTGTTTCTAAATTAAAGATGTGTGTAATGTACTAAAATGTTTTTTAAATCTTGTGGTTTTAAACTTGTAATGTAAGAGATTTGAATTGTCAACTTATTAAATATAGAAAAAGACACTTTTTTTAAAAAAGATAAAAAAAAAATAAGACACTTAAAATGGGATGGAGGGAGTATCATATATGGTTTCCATATTAATAATATTTGCAGTAGGTACGTGGTAATGAATGTAAGCACACCTTTTTGTCTTATGGTAGGCTACGACTGTATTGGGACTGAAGAAAGGTGATGTGTATCTGGCTGATGTCAACACTGTATTGAAGAACAATAATGTCACAACAGATATTAAAGTAGACCCGAACTCAAATGTGAGTACTCTTTTTACGTCCCCTTACCTTTGTGGTGTCTTCTTCTGTCCTTCCAATGTACTTTTTTCTATAGCATTTTTCTTACTGGGATGGATGTGTGATCATAAATCTCTTCATGTGACTTGAATTTGTCTCCAATGGGTAGTTTTTGGCTACTGTTACGGTTGACGAAGCTGCTCCTGGATTGAAGGCAATTCTTAGCTTCAAAACTCCTGATCTAAGTTCTGCAAAGGTAAATTAAACAACTGTATCCCTTTAAGCTAAACTCAATACTAGAAATAGAGGTTTTTCTCACCGATATTCGGTGAGAGATTTGTGTTATAAAAAATATTTTTCTCACCTCATTCTCACTAAACCAACTCACTGGAAAAACGCATGGGGAAACAGGTTCTCATTGAGTCGCTGGTAAACTTTCTACTTTTTTCCGTGTGAAAACACTACTATTTAAGTTTTCTGCACCAACATTCAGTGGGAAATAACCACTAAATTTTTTTCAGTGGAAAAATAGAGATTTTTTAGTCCTAAAATTTGTCCTAAAAAAATGATTAATTTCTATATTTAGAAATAATTTAACTTACAATTTCTCCTTTACTCTAAATGAAATGATTTACAGTCACATAAATATTTATGACTTATTTTAGATCATAAGCTTCAAAAATTTTGTGCCGACGAGTCAAACTATATCACATAAATTGAAACGCGGAAGTATTTGCTATCAAATGTCGATGCACTTATTTTATTCTACTTTTGTTTTCGTCATGACAGCTAGAAGTTGAATATTTGCATGACTATGCTAGGATTAGTACTAGTTTTGGGTTGTTGACAGCTAAACCCATTGTCGACTTTTCTGGTGTTGTGGGAACTAATCTTGTCTCTCTGGGAACTGATCTATCCTTTGACACCAACGCGGGAGCTATCACCAAGTGCAATGCAGGCTTGAGCTTCAAAAATACAGACCTCATTTCTTCTTTGAATCTATGAGTTATTTATTTCCACACCATTGTTATTAAATTTGATGCAAAAGGCAGAATACATAGATAGACACTTAAATTTAGCCTCTCATGTCGGTTGAACGATCCAAGATTGTCTCCACTACGTTAGTTGAATACTCCAACTTACAAAATGATCAATTAGACACCTCCAAAATTTATGTATTACGTCAGCGTCGAGTGTCCACAAGACAAAGTGGGTGGGGATGAGTTGAGGTGTCTAAATATGTACATTCTCAAAGTTGGAGTGTTTAGTTGTTAGTTGAGGCCCTGTCTATGTATTCTGCCGATGCAAAATGTTGGTTTTTCTGGAATTAATGCTTAATCAAGTTAATTATTAATTAGATTGCTTTTCAATGTATGGTGAAAAAAAAAAAAGGAATGACAAGGGAGACGCTCTGAGCGCATCATTCTACCACATATACAATGCCCTGACCCAGACTGGTGTTGGCGCTGAGGTGACCCATAGCTTGTCTAGCAATGAGAACGCCATTACTGTCGGAATTCAGTATCAATATAAATTTGATTCGCCCCAAGATCTGTTTGATTCGCTCACTTTGAAGGCAAAGGTTAACAGCCTTGGCAAGGCAAATGCGCTGATCCGATTAGAGTCGCCTTTTATCACCATTTCAGGAGAAGTGGATACCAGAGCTGCTGCCGCAAGTGTCAAGTTTGGACTGGCCTTGGTTCTCCACCCATAGGCTAGTCAGTACATCACAGTTTTAAAGAATACTTTCCTTATAATATATACTAGTGTACGTACCTGCGCGATGCGCAGATCGTTTTAAAGAAAAAAGAGCCAAGAGAGATAATAAAAACAGATATATATGAACCATGTGAAGCACATTGCAAAATTTATATTCTCATTTTTTTGTATCAATGTTACTTTGGACTAACATTTTATTTTATATGGTATGTGTAGTTGCACGCTGCTGCTTCATTTTTTACCATTTCTTCAAACAATACAAATATTTCATACTGCACATGTCAACATCACTGTCAAAGAAAAGACTCGTGCTAATTAAAAACACCATTCAAATCCTTGATGCAAGCACAACAACAAATCTCATAGATGCAAGCCCCATCTATTTTATTGTTTTATGTTCTTAATTTTAGCTTTATCTATTACGATTTTAGTTATGTGATTTTATTCATATTGGCCATTTTCATTATAACACAAAAACTTTTTCATAAGCATTTTGTAGTGTTCGCGTATCAAGCGCGCATTGACCAGTTTCGTTTATGAGATTGATATGCTCTAAATTAGTAAAAGAAACTCTCGGATCTTGTTTTGTCTTTACTGACGCCAAGCTATCTCGCCTTTTGTCGGTGAAGTGAATGAAATCGTTAGATTCCCGTTGGGGATCACTGCACTTCAAGCTAATGACATAGTAGTTAGAAACTACAAAACTTCTATGATTGACTCAATTATAGAACGATACACCAAACAAATTGATATTTGATTAATATATTGACAATAAAAAAAAATCAATTATATTGATATAGAATGTTCAATTCACGGCTTATCTTTCTTGAAATTTTTCATTTTTCGATTATTAAAATGCGTATTAACTTTATCAAAATATTATGATGTGACTTTATAAAGGTATTTTTGGTTTTGGATTTTGTCTATTAAAACGTCAATTATGTGGTCTTATTAAAATGTGTATTAACTTTATCAAAATACTATTATGTGACTTTTTCTTAAAGCGCGACTTGATAAAATATCCAAGCTTATTATCCTCTTAATATTCATAATATAGATTTTATTTTAATATTCAATACATTTGATTTTGGCTTTATATATTGAAATTTTAGTTACATGGTCTTATCCACAGTAGAATTTTTCATATCATAATTCTAGAAATTTTCTGATCTCAAATTTGAATATTTTTTCTTTCGATTCACAAATTAAAATTCAAATAATTTTGTCTTTCAGTACAAATCAAAGTTCATTTTTTTTTTAATCTCAAGTAAAAATTTCATATTTCAATTCAGATTCAATTTACTTTTACCTCAACTCAAAAAAAAAAAAAAAAACTCAATTTAAATATTGGTAATTCATCTTTCAATTCAGACTTTAATTAAAAACTTCTAAATGTTTGTATCTTTCAATTCGAATCCATTTTGAATTTAAGTGGTCAAAGTATTTATAAATGAATTTATCTTTTATTTTGTAACTATGTCGTTTGTTTGGGCAAACCGATTAGTTTATATAGTAATGTAACTCCAAAATATTAGGACTACATTTTTATAGTTAAATTTTAATTCGTACTTTATATTTCAATCAAATAAATTTTTTTTGTATAAAACTTGACTTTCAATTCAAATTCAATTTTTTAGCTTTCAATTAAATACTTTTCTTATCTCGTGATATCTTGATATACACATACTAAGACATGTTTCAGTTCAAGTTTTTACTCACTTCAAAACATTTTTATATTTCAATTTCAAATTCGATTTTTTTTAATATCAAATCAAATACATATATCTTTTTATTCAAATAGTATAATTTTACTATCTCAAACTATTTGATACAATATTTCTCTAGGACTTATTCAGTAGTTCTTATTGATTATCACTGGTCAACCTAAACACAAGCACATACAAGGTATACGTACAAAGATAACCAATTTTAAGTGATATATTTTAGGATCCTCGTGTGTAATAGAAAAATAAATTAAAATAAGCGCAAATGTGAATTTAGATGAGATATATAGCCATACTCAATAACTTACAGAAACTCGATGATCTAAGTGATTCGGAGGACCAGAGTCTCTCGGCGCATGTTAAGCTACGCTTGCTAACATACGCCAATCACGACAAATGGCCCAGAAACGGAACCCTAAGGTGCAGATCTCAACCCAAAAAGGAACGGTGGTGACTACACAACAAAATTTACCAGTAGCACAACCGGAAGGAACCAAGAGAGTGGTGACCCCAGAGACCGGAGTACCTCAAGACCTTGCTCCGATACAATTGGGACAATGGCTGACGGAGGCGAGTTCATCTAAGGTACAACAGGCTCCGACCAAAGGAGTTCCGCTAAGACATCAGCTCCCACCGGCGAGGGTGACTCCAGATGCCACAATAGACATCGAAACTGAAACAGGGGCGAACCAAGCAACGAGAAAGCTCACTTTCTCAGCTGATAGTGCAGCCGCTGCTAAGAATGAGACCCGACGTAATAATCGAGCCCCAAATCGAGGTAAGAAACTTAGCTACTTTCCTCCGGTGCTGAAGGATGGCAATAAGGTTGTTAAATTGAACCTATCGGAGCTGGAATCACAGAAAAGGAAGTGGGATAATGCTTTAATTGGCTATGTCGTTGGCAAAAACCCTCCGTTTAAACAGATGCTTAAATTTGTCTATGCCATATGGAATTTTGTTGAAACGCCAAGGGTGTTCTTACACGAGGAGGGATACTATATCTTTAAGTTTGCAAATGAGCAGGATAAGATGGATGTTCTTCAATATGGGCCATATACATTTGACTATCGACCTATGGTGCTCAAACAGTGGACTACTAGCTTCCAGATGGGAAGGGAATCGATTAGACAAATGCCGTTGTGGGTGACATTTCCAAACTTACCTATTGAGTACTGCTTTACTGAGAATCTTGGTCGAATAGCAAGCTTCATTGGTAACCTTATTTGCACAGATAGACTAACTACTGAAGAGGAACGATTGTCCTATGCTAGAATACTGATAGAATTGGATGTTACACAACCTTTACCTAAGCAGATGCTAATTGAGGAAGCAAATGGTAAATATAAAACCCAGTTATTGGACTATGAATGGTGGCCAGAGTACTGCCAGGACTGTATGTGTCTTGGACATGTTACACAGAAATGCCCGGTTAGCCAAGCAGCTACTGCAAAGACTGATAAAGCACCACCAAGGGTTGTAGCACCAGCTAGAAGGAGCAAACAAGTACCAACACAGTGGCAAGATAAAGATGCACCAAATGTCCAAGCTGACTCTTCCATGCCTGAAATTCCACCTGAGGCTGCCATCCCAATTGAGAAAGGGGGGCAAGAGGACGCACTTGGGAATAAGGTTCAACCATTAACTAGCAAGGCAAGGGACAAAGAGAAACAACCGGGTGAGACAGTCGCAACAACCAGTGACACACAAAATGCAACATCGAGCCTAATAGTGCAGACAGTAGCAATGTCTTACAAGGTCCTAAGCAGCCCTTTCATAACCCTCCATGATACTATGTTCTTGGAATATAAGAGGGCCAAATCAACCCTATAAGCAGAAAGAATTGAGATCATTTCTGCTTAGAAATAAGATAGATCTCTTGGGCTGCCTAGAAACTAAAATCAAGCAGGGTAGAGCTGATAAACTGAGAAAATATTTGGGAACTGAATGGACTTTTTATGTTGATTACAATGTAGAACCAAATGGAAGGATCTGGCTATGCTGGAAACATCAAAATGTACAGCTGACAATACTAGAAGCTCAAACACAATCAGTTCATTGCTATATTGAAGACAAAGGGTCAACATTTAAGGCTTATATGACTTTTGTCTATGGATTGAACACAAATTCTGGAAGAAAGGATATACGGACACACTTGAGAATGCTGCATACAAATATGGTGGAACCCTGGCTCATATTAGGTGACTTCAACACTGGATTATCAGTCCATGATAGGTTAAATGGAGCACCAGTCCATCCAATTGAAATTCAGGATTTTCTTGAGTGTATATAAGACTTGGGGGTAGGGCATCTACCTAGAAGAGGATGTGACTACTCTTGCTGTAATAAGAGAGAAGCTACAGACAGGATCTACAGCAGAATTGAGGTGTTAGGAAATCCACAATGGTTCCAGCACTTTGGTTCACTAGAAGCATTGTTTGGCAGCCCAGAATGCTCGGATCACTCCCTAATTATCATAAACACTTTTGTCAACTACCAACCATGTACTAGGCCATTTAGATTACTGAATGTGCTTCTTAAGCAGGAGAGGTTTATAGAGCTAGTCAGCCAGGTATGGAACCAGAACATAGCTGGTCACACTATGTTCAGAGTTTGGAAGAAGCTCACAACAATTGGAACACAGGCCAGGAAATTGAACAAAGAAATGTCATCTCTGGAGTCTAGAATTAAAAATCTAAGGGAGCAGCTACTAGAGGTTCAAGGAAACTTAAGGACCAACATGTTTGATGCATCCTTGATCAATACTGAGAGAGATACACTGTTACAACTCCAGAAATAGGATGGCATTTATGAACAAGTGCTGAGACAAAAGTCAAGGGCAACCTGGATTGCACATGGGGACTCAAACATTAAATTCTTTCATGCACACCTTAAGGCCAGGCAGACTAGAAATAGAATAGCCTCCATCTGTGATGAACAAAGTGTAAGGATTACTGACCCTGCCTTGATCCACCAGGAATTTTTTACTTTCTTCAAGCAACTGCTGGGTACATCTGCAGCTGAATTACCTTGTCTTGACCCCAATATTGCCAGGGATGGACCATGCTTAACACTTGATCAACAAAGGCAGCTGCTAGTGCCTGTCACCAGAGAAGTGATACTTAATACATTGCATAGCTTGCCCTGTGATAAGTCACCTGGAGTGGATGGATTCCCAGCAGAATTCTTCAAAGCATTTTGGCCTGTAATAGGAGAAGAGGTCACAAATGCTATTTTACAATTCTTTGAGAATGGAAGGTTGCTTAGGAGTATAAATTGCACAACTATTACGTTAGTACCTAAGGTAACCACCCCAAATTTTGTTAAAGAGTTTAGACCAATAGCTTGTTGTTCCACTATATACAAGCTCATTGCTAAGATCATGACTACTAAGTTGAAGACTGTGGTAGACTACCTAGTAGGGCCTTCTCAATCAGCGTTTATAGAAGGAAGGAACATACTTGATAATGTAGTTGTGGCACATGAGCTAGTAAAGGGCTATGGGCAAAAGCATGTGTCACCAAGATGTTTCATGAAGATAGATATCAGAAAAGCATATGATTCTGTGGAGTGGGGCTTTCTAAAAATGGTTCTCATTGAATTTGGGCTTCCTAATAGAATGGTGGAGTGGGTTATGACATGTGTTACAACTGTAAGCTATTCCTTGGTGATTAATGGTGGGCTGACTGAGAGGTTCCAAGCAAAAAAAGGCCTCAGACAGGGTGACCCTATGCCACCTTACTTATTTGTCCTTGTCATGGAATATCTAAATAGGTCCCTTAAACAACTGAGACATGACCCTAACTTAAATTACCATCCAAAATGCTCAAGGCAGGAACTGGTCCACATTTGTTTTGCCGATGACTTAATCATGTGCTGCAGGGCAGACAAGGGATCCATACAATTAATGATGAAGGCTTTTGAACACTTCTCCTTTGTCTCAGGACTACAGGCTAACCTACACAAAAGTTCTTTCTATGTTGCTGGAGTTACAGATGAGTTTAGAGATCAGATCCTTCAGGAAATGAGGTTTACATTGGGTGAAATCCCCTTTAAATATTTAGGAGTTCCCCTGTCCTCAACGAAGCTAACCATCCAATAATGTATGCCACTAGTTGAGAAAATTATTGCAAGGATAAGATGTTGGTCCTCCAAGTTACTCTCATATAGTGGCAGATTGCAACTCATCAAAAGTGTAATTTTTGAAATGCAAACTTATTGGGCTCAGGTGTTCCTTCTGCCAAAAAAGGTTATATAAATGGTGACCACTGCTTGTAGAGTCTTCCTTTGGATAGGAAGCAATGAAAGCTCCAGAAAAGCTTTTGTTGCTTGGGATAACATGTGCTTGCCAAAGGCAGCGGGGGGACTCTACATCATAAATTTTGAGCAATGGAATAAGGCAGCAATATGAAAATTGCTGTGGTCACTATCTCATAAGGACACACTTTGGGTACAGTGGATTCATAGCTTCTATATAAAGACAAGGAATCTGGCTGATCTTGTAACTCCTAAACAAGCTTGTTGGCTTGTTAGGAATTTCTAACACTGATCCAATTACTCACCTGGCACAGTTCTCAGTTGGAGGAAGGTTCAGTATTAAGCAAGCTTATGTCTCCTTTATTCCTCAGCTTCCTAGAGTACCTTGGAGGAATTTGGTAAAGTCTAAAGGTGATCTCCCTAGGCACTAGTTTATTGTTTGGCTAGTAGTGCAGAATCGATTAGCTATTGTAGACAGACTGGCTAAGTGGGGAGTGCAAGTGTCTCAGAGCTGTGTGTTGTGCAACACACTAGAAGTAGAAACAATAGAGCATCTCTTCTTTGGCTGCAGGTACTCACGATTTGTATGGCATACTCTACTCCACTGGATGGGACTACAGAGAAGGATAGGGACCTGGGCAGAAGAAATTGGTTGGCTCTCAAAGGCTGTCAACAACACGAGGCCACGAGCAAACATATTGGGATTTATAGCAGCTGCTACCGTATACACCATATGGGTTGAAAGAAATGCAAGGAGGTTTCAAGCTAAGGCTAGATCAAATGTGCAACTCATCAGGGATATCATTTTGCAGTTGCATAGCAGAGGACAGAACCAGTGCAAATGGAGTAGAATGCTGCCTAGTTTGAATAGTTATCCTGTATAGGCTTAGCTAATTTACACTGTAATAGTTAGGAAGTAACTGGAATAGCTCTAGAGTCCAAACAGAGCTAGATGTACAGAATTGATACTTGATTGAATAAAAAAAATTCATTTGACCCAAAAAAAAAACTTACAGAAACTCAACTATATATCTATAACAAAAAAAAAGTTAGTGACATTAAAACAGCTAACTGAACTTGTACATTTACACTAATCTAACTAATACTTAAAGCAAGTAGTCACCAACTGGTACATCATTGCTTGAGATATCGACTCGTCACCGTCAATCCTTTTCGGGAGCATAAGTCTTTGAGTATAATCTATGAAAATAACTTTTAATTAAGTAATATCATTCGATTATTAACTTTCACTTTTTATATCTTGCAAAATATAAGATATCACAAGCTCCAATAATGTGCTAATTGTATGTTTACATTATCACATAAAGTAGACATTCTCCAAACTACTTTCTGTCATTAATTAAACTACTACAATAGATAGTACATTATATTATAAAAAATGAAGATATTCCAAGCCGTATTTTCTTACCATTTGGATGTCCAGGATTCTCTACTAAAGAGAATCTATTACTCTTTATTAGCTACACGAAATCAACAAAAACAAATCGAGTCTCAAAATTTAAGAATTCAAAATTTCAATTTATACTAAATTCAAGCGAAGAGATGAAACGACAGAACTATAAAAAGTAGACATTGAATTAAATCTGAAATAAATATCATTAATTCATTAACATACCACCAAAGCTACTAAATATCAAGAACATGTACCATCAGAATATGTACTATTCATAATTGAGTAACTCAACTTATATGTTGCACATTTTATTCTCTTGTGAAAGAATGAGTTGTAATTTCCTGTTTTGTTATTTGAGTAGAGAGACATGGATTAGTGTGGCCTATGACTTAGGAGTAATTTTTTAAGAAGCCTATAACATGGACGATAAACTGCCTCGTAGCAGTTAGAGTGTTGATTTTCTTCTTTTTTTTTTTTTTTTATTTCTTTATATATATTTGAAGATATGAAGAAAATTGAGTTGAACTTATATTTCATTTATTTTAAATTTTTTATTTTTAACTCAAAATTCAAAATTTACCCACAGGTTGTAAGTGTGCGTTAGTGATAACTTGATACCGTGTGCATAGGTATATTTCAAGTGCTACTTTACTGAAGAGTGCTCCAACTAAACACCTTGCTTTTGTAGTCTTAAATGAAAATTGCAGTGTTAATGACATGCTTTGAGCTTAGAGTTTAATTAACGCAACACACTTGTAACAGAAAACAAACACAAATACAAATAACACAAATAAGTGATAGATTTCCCCTCATTCCCTAAATCATCTGCAACAAAATGAGATCGAAAAAAATACATAAAACATAACATACTTTTTTAGAACCAATATCTACCATTCTTACATATCTAGTTTTTTTTTTTTTTTTTTTTTGGAAACTTTGGGTAAAAAGAAAGAATAAAAAAATGACTTCTGATGAAACTGAAGGCAAGATTATGCCTCGACAAACAAACATCGATCTACTTACGTATAGAAGTCTTCAATTTCCTTGTTGCTGTAATTATATTATAAAATGAAGAGAACATTACTTCCTTCACAATGCCTGATATCCATGGGATATGTGCAGAATCAGTGCAGTTTTTTTTTCTCTTTTAAATGTGAAATGGTTACATGGATTTGTCAAAGGAACGACATAAAATTTTCTAAACTACAAACAAAACCGAATCAATGGAAACTGTATACGGTAAAAATCGGGCATGTGATAGACCGGAAAGATTGGAGATCGAGGGAAGAAAGAAACAAGCACGAGCAGGAAGACTTTCTTTCGGACCGGAGGAGTGCTTGATCCGAGGAAAGCAAAGGAAATCGTTTGGTCCATTTTCTCCATAGCCGAGTTGATCGTGCCCGTTGGCCTGGTTGATCGTGGTCGTTGGTCCAGGTGATCCGTTACACAATTGCCACGCGTCAAGACCGTTCTGCCACATTGTACTGTCAGTCGTACGGGTGTCAGACCGTACGACCAACCTTATCCTTTTAGGGTTTTTCTTTATTCAAAAGGGTTTTATGTTGTATGAGGCCCATAAGGCAAAACTATAAATAGGGGTCATTATCCTACTTTTAAGGGTTAGCTTCTTCAGATCTAGAACATTGTAATAGCAAAATATATAAAATCTCTCCCTCTCATTCTTTGATTTTGGTCCGGATTTAGTGTGTGTTCTTTAACTTTATTCAATCAAACAATACTCAATACATTATTTAATACATACATTTAGCATAATCCATCGATTATTATTCATTTGCTCATAGCAGATCCAAATCCATTTTCTCCCAATCAAATATATTAAAGCTCAACCGTATATCCTATATCTCATTTACAAATTCAATTGATTACCTAAATTTGGGGTAAACAGTTTGGCGCCCACCGTGGGGCTAGGATAATAGTGGTCTTTGATCTTGGTTTTTTACCCATCAGAATAGAAAATATCTATTGTTCGTCTCTGTGAAAACGGACCAAATGGCTAACAGTGGACAATCTGGTCACGTCAACAACAACGAAATTGTGGCCGAAAATGAAGATAGTGGGCCACGAGGATTACCAGCAAATCCCGCTGACCCGAAGCCCGTTGATTCGAGGGAGGGCCCCAACCTGCAAAACACCGTGAATCAGGAGAATGCCGCCCCGCCAGCCACCGATCCTTTAAATATTCACAATTCAATTACTTTGTCCCGGACACAAGGTCGGAAAGTACCGGATACCCCGGATGATAATATTGACTTACGTTTAATTTTTGAAATGAATCGGAATAGGCAGGCCAACAATCTTTTTCTTTTATTAGGAACCAAATCCGAAAGAGATGCAGCAGCAAGAGGTCCTGAATCAAATAGAGCAAGCAAGTCCGTATTCTGTTAGCAGCCCAGATCTCTTTTGGGCTCGGCTTGATGCTATCTCAGATGTCCATTCAAAAAGAGCTTTTGGGGTAAGAAGCATCCAATTCCATGTCTTAAGCATGATTAGGGTTAAGGGAAGGATATGCATGCTTAGGGAAACAGCTTTATAATAAACTCTTACCTTGAAACTTCCAATTGAGAAAGGGTTGTTCCTCGAGCCAACAAGTCGTTCGCTTAGAAAGCGCTAGCTTAGGAAAGATGCCATTTCTCTAAAGCGACTGCCGAATAAGGAATCGCAATAGCCCAGTTGCAAAGCAAAAATGATAAAATGACTCCGGAAAGGACAAAAGGTGTTGCTGAACCTAGAAGGGACGAGACGCGGATGGCCGAGAGTAATGGGTCCGGAGATGGTTCGTCCACCGAAGTCTTGAGAATGCTCGAAACATTGGCGAAGTGGGTAGACTCGACTGAGAAGAGGGTGGAAACATACAACTCTCAGGTGGACCAGATCCCGGAGGCTCCGCCTATTCTGAAAGGACCAGATTCGAAGAGGTACATCCAGAGGCCTTTTCCTCCGAGTGCGGCTCTGAAGTTGATCCCGAAAAGGTTCAAAATGTCGAATATCCAGAAATATGAAGGTACAACGGACCCTCAGGAACACGTGACTTCGTACACTTGTGCCATAAAAGGAAATGATGTTGAAGAGGACGAAATTGAATCCGTTTTGCTGAAAACGTTTGGGGAAACTTTGTCAAAGGGAACGTTGACTTGGTATGACCATCTGCCCGAGCATTCAATCATTTCTTTCGAAATGCTCGCCGATGCGTTCATAAAAGTTCATGCCGGTGCCAAAAAGGTGCAGGCTCGTAAGGCGGATATTTTTCGCATAGCCCAAAGGGATGATGAGTTATTGTAAGAATTTGTCAATCGGTTCCAAAGGGAACGAATGGAGCTCCCTCCGGTTCCGGAAGAATGGGTTGCACAAGCTTTCACCAAAGGGCCCAATCCTCGGAGCTCGACGGCCTCATTCAAACTAAAGGAAAACTTGCTGGAATACGAGGTTGTGACCTCGGCGGATGTCCATAACAGATACGAGTCGAAGATTCGGGTAGAGGACGACCAACTCGAGCTTCCCCCGGGGCCCGTGAATATGAACAAAAGCTCGGAGAGATCCTGAAGAAAATACGAGCCGGAGTCCCGACCATCGAGGGAAAGGTATCGGCCATACTCTCATTCGGAAAAACCAAGCTTCAGGTCAGTAAAATCAAGGATTGGCCCGAGTCATTTCTCCGGGCGGGGTGATAAACGGGCCGAGCACCCGTCGAACAGTTGAGGTCTCTCATTCAGGAGCGATGCAGGAAGCTCGACCGGCAACAAAGACTTACCGAGGATATCTGATGAGTCGTGAAATTACGGCTCATTCGATGCCAATTACTTAGTCTTTTGCAAATCCCCAAGTGCTTTTGATGTCGTTTCTCGTGTTTTTATGTCAATTTGTAGAATAACATGTGTCGGAAGCAACTTGAAGCAAAACGAAGCAAAATGAAGCAAAAACCCACCAGAACTGAACAATGGCACGACCTGCGATTCGCAGGTACCACACGCGAATCGCAGGTGGTGCAGCACTTGTTGACAGAGAGGATCAAAGAAGACACCACAGGTGACACCACCTGCGACACCACCTGCGAGTCGCAGGTGTAACATGCGAATCGCGGACGGTGCAGCACTTGTTGACAGAGAGGATCAAAGAGGACACCACAGGAGACACCACCTGCGACACCACCTGCGAGTCGCAGGTGTAACATGCGAATCGCGGACTGTGTCGCGGATGGTGCCCAACAATTATCTGAAGAGGCGACACCTGCGATGGTCTGGTGAAATCCGCGATTCGCAGGTCGAACATGCGACGCTAGGTGCGAATCGCACCCTATGCGCAGGGGCAATTTTGTCTGGAAATTGTTCCCGTTTTGGACATGCTATAAATAGATTTGCTAGGGTTTTGGTTTATTTTATCCTGCAGTTTTTGGCATAGACTCTGGTGAAGTCATTTACTGTTGGGTGTTGAAGCACTTAAGAGATTTCTTTTAGCTTTGTCATCTTCTTCATCCAACACTTTTGTAAGCTTTATGAATACATTTTACTTGATTGATTTACTTTTAATGAATATTAGTAGCTAATCTTTCAGCTAAGGTTGTGGTATCCAATGTGCTAGTTATGTGATTGGGTTTCGTATTCATACTATATTTATATGCTAATGGTGTTTTCTATTAACTCTTCAAGCATAAATGTCTTGTGATGGTGTACAACATTACTTGTGCCTTAATACCACTACTTTGCTTGGAAAAGAAAGTAGAGGTTAGGAAAAGAGTTAATAGCAACAATGTGGGTCATTAAATCCATCTAATAGCTTGAGCTAGGAATAGGAAAGCTAGTTGAGGCTACATAGGTGCTTTCTTATAAAACATCCTAGGGCTTGGAAAAGCTTAGGATGAAATTTGCTGATTTGGTTGGAAAACTTTTGGCAAGAATCGCGTAACCTTTGGCTTAATGCACCTAGGCAAATAAATAAGTTGAATTGATACCCAAACGCATTACTCTCCATTGGAACCACAACCTTAGTCCCGTTTACCAATTATTTACATCCTATAATCATTCTCAGTCTTTAATGAACAACCAACAATCAAACTTTTATTATATTTCCTTTCCTCTTGAAATATAGACTAATAGTCAGGTGTTACACTTATCGAGTATATTTCTTCATTGTATTCCCTGTGGGATCGACCCCGACTCATAGTTGGGTAAAATATATTTGCATACGACCGTGCCCATTCTAATTAATAGGGTGGATTTGGACGTTATCAATATCGTAGTACAACTTCAACGTCAACACTTCGGACCTCGTCTCGGCTATTGGCCGTATCGCAGATGTAAGATGGCCGAGACCACTAAGGTCAGACCCGGGTCAATGGGACCCGAGCGTGACGTGTGAATATCATGGAACCCATGGACACAGAACTGAGGATTGTCGCCAGCTAAGAGAGGAGGTGGCTCGGTTACTGAAGAATGGCCATCTCCGAGAATTGCTAAGTGAACGAGCCAAAGGTCACTACAAGGAAAGGGAGTCTCATAAACGGGTCGAACCAATAGAACCTCAGCATATAATCAACATGATAATCGGGGGTAACGATACCCCACGAGGACCGGTGATGAAACAGACGAAAGTTTCTATTGTGCGTGAGAAGCGCAGCCGGGATTACTTACCCGAGGGTTCCATCTCCTTCAGTAACGAGGATGCAGAAGGCATCATTCAACCGCACAATGATGCGTTGGTAATCTCTATACTTATTTTTAAAACACAAGTTAAACGTATTTTGATTGACCCAGGTAGCTCGGCCAACATCATCAGATCGTACCGGTAGCCCGGGTGCTCAGCAGGTTCAACATGGCAAGCGAAACCACGAAGGGGGAGATCTCTTTGCCGGTTAACATTGATGGCACTATCCAGCAAACGGTGTTCTATGTAATCGAAGGAGATATGAAGTATAATGCATTGTTGGGTATACCTTGGATATATAGCATGAGGGTCGTGCCGTCGACATTACATCAGCTGCTGAAATTCCTGACCTCAGAGGGGATAAAAACCATCCGAGGTGAACAGCCGGCTGCAAGAGAGATATTCGCGGTCGAGGAAGTAACATTTCAGCCCAAAAAATCGGATCAAAAGGAAGAAGATTCAACCGGGGTAAAGGACACCAAATAGAAACTAAAGCACACGGGGTTAGATCCGGGATATAAAGAAGATGATTTCGGTGTACCCAGATCATTCGTCATGCCGGATGACTCGGATGCAACTAAGTCAATAGTAGAGGAGTTGGAGCAAATCACCTTCTTCGAATGTTTACCGGATAGAAAGGTATACCTGGGTACGGGGTTAACCTCGGAGCTCAGGAACCAGTTAATTAAATTTCTTCGAGCTAACGCTGATTGCTTCGCATGGTCCCATATATATATGACAGGTGTGCCACCAGAAGTAACAACTCACAAACTCAGCTTAGACGGGAGGTTTCCCCCGGTGAAGTAGAAGAGAAGTCCCATGGCAGAGGCAAAACACGCCTTCGTAAAGGATGAGGTAACGAAGCTTTTAAAAATAGGCTCTATCCGGGAGGTAAAATACCCGGACTGGCTAGCTAACGCAGTAGTGGTGCCGAAAAAAGGTAATAAATTTCGAATGTGCGTTGATTATAAGGATCTAAACAAAGCATGCCCGAAGGATTCATTTTCGTTGCCTCACATCGATAGAATGATCGATGCGACGGCCGGACATGAGATGTTAAGTTTTCTCGTATAACCAAATTCCG
This sequence comes from Lycium barbarum, assembly GCF_019175385.1. NCBI lineage: Eukaryota > Viridiplantae > Streptophyta > Magnoliopsida > Solanales > Solanaceae > Lycium > Lycium barbarum. The sequence goes on along the minus strand of NC_083345.1, from coordinate 112,376,589 downwards.
ATGCACCCGGAGAATCAAGAGAAAACATCCTTTATTACCCGATATGGGACTTACTGTTACAATGTCATGCCTTTTGGATTAAAAAATGCCAGTGCAACTTACCAACGCCTAGTTAATGGAATGTTCGAAGAACAAATAGGGAAAACATTAGCAGTTTATATTGACGACATGGTGGTCAAGTCCCTGGAAACAGAGGACCATTTAAAGCATTTGCAGGAAACCTTCGATGTACTCTGCAAGTGTAACATGAAGCTTAACCTGGAAAAATGTGCCTTCGGTGTTCGGTCTGGTAAATTTTTAGGTTTCATGGTGTCAAACCGGGAGATTAAAATCAACCCGGATAAGATCAAAGCCATCTAGGACATTGAGGTGGTGAATAACGTCAAAGGAGTGCAGAGGCTCACCGAAAGGATAGCGGCGCTGAGTCGTTTCATATCGAGGTCCTCGGACAAGAGTCACCGCTTTTTCTCTTTACTGAGGAAGAAGAACGACTTCGTTTGGACACCGGAGTGTCAAAGAGCTTTACAAGAATTAAAAAGGTACTTGTCCAGCCAACCGCTATTGTACACACCAAAAGCGAACGAGCAGCTTTTTCTCTACCTTGCCGTCTCCGAGGTAGCGGTAAGTGGCGTTTTGGTCTAAGAAGAATCAGGTACGCAATTCCCTATATATTATGTGAGTAGAACTTTGGGGGATGCGGAGACCCGTTATCCCCACTTGGAAAAGTTGGCATTGGCATTGGCATTGGTAAGTGCTTCTAGAAAGCTCAAGCCTTACTTTCAATGCCATCTGATATGTGTAGTGACTACTTACCACGGACGGAGCCTCGAACCTCAAAGGTTCCGGGCTAGGAATTGTCCTTAGAACCCCGGCCGGGGATGCCGTTCGACAATCCATTAGAACTGTTAAATTGACTAACAATGAAGCCGAGTATGAGGCTATGATTGCAGGTTTGAAATTATCCCGGAGTATGGGGGCCGAAATAATCGAGGCAAAGTGCGAATCTCTTTTGGTCGTTAACCAGGTGAATGGCGTCTTCGAGGTCAAGGACGAACGGATGCAAAGGTATCTGGAAAAAATCCAAGTGATACTACACCGGTTTAAAGAATGGACCATGCAGCATGTACCGAGGGAGCAAAACAACGAAGCAGATGCATTGGCCAATTTGGGATCTTCAGTTGAAGGGGAAGAAATCAACCCCGGGACTACGGTGCACTTGATGAATTCAGCAATAGAAAACGGGCATGCCGAAATAAGCACAATGGTTTTAACTTGGGATTGGCACAACAAAAACGTCGACTACTTGCGAGATGGAAATCTCCCGAGTGACCCAAAAGAATCACGGTCACTAAGGACAAAAGTTGCGCATTCCTGCTTGGTAGACGTCCAATTGTATCGACAGTCTTTCTTCGGACCCCTGGCCAAGTGTTTGGGTCCCGGAGAAACAGAGTATGTGATGATAGAAGTGCACGAGGGGACCTGCGGCAACCACTCCGGTGTTGAAGCCCTGGTCCGGAAAATTGTCAGAGCCGGTTACTATTGGAACCGGATGTAGGAATGAATTTTGTCCGGAAATGCGATGGATGTCAAAGAAATGCCCCGATGATTCATCAGCCGGTGTTGCATTCGGTGGTGTCACCTTGGCCTTTCATGAAGTGGGGAATGGACATTGTTGGTCCATTGCCATAGGCACCAGGTAAAGCCCGTTTTATTTTGTTTATGACTGACTATTTCTCCAAATGGGTTAAAGCGCAGGCCTTAAAAAAAATTAGAGAGAAGGAAGTCATTGACTTCATATGGGACTACATTATTTGTCGTTTCGGCATCCCTGCCGAGATAACTTGTGATAATAGTCCTCAGTTCGTGGGCGGCAAAGTCAACGATTTCCTCGAAGGGTTAAAGATCAAGAAAATCGCATCAACTCCGTATCACCCGTGTGCGAACGGACAGGCGGAATCCACGAATAAAACAATAATTCGAAATCTAAGAAAAAGACTTGAAGCGTCAAAGCATCACTGGAGGGAAGTACTACCGGAGGTATTGTGGGCTTACAGAACCACATCGAAATCAAGCACGGGAGAAACACCATTCTCGTTGGTCTACGGGGCCGAAGCCCTCATTCCCGTAGAAGTTCGTGAATCGAGTCTCCGGTTCAGGTATACCACCGAGGAGTCAAACAAGGAGGCCATGGCCGTAAAACTCGATCTCACGGATGAACTTCGCGAAAACGCGTTGGTCCGTATTGCAGCCCAGAAGTAGAGAATAGAAAGGTACTACAACCAGAGGGCCAATTTTCGACATTTCCAAGTTGGGGACTTGGTGCTTCGGAAAGTTACCCTGAACACCAAGAATCCCAACGAAGAAAAACTGGGTCCGAACTGGGAAGGACCGTACAAGATAACCGAGGTAACGGGCAAAGGATCGTATCAGCTGGAAACCATGGACGGGCAATGGTTGCGCAATAACTGGAATGTGGCTCATTTGAAGAGATACTACTGCTAAGGTATGGACACCTCGTGTTTATCTACTAACTTTTTTCTTTTTTGCAGGAAGTCAAGTACCGGATAAAGATAGGATCTAGGTCCGAAAACGCGTGTTGCACTCTTTTCCTTAGTACGGTTTTGTCCCAAAATGGGTTTTCCGACAAGGTTTTTAATGAGACAACAAGTACAACGTGTTACTTGACAAAGACAAGGGCAAACGCCCGGAAACTCGGGGTCACACCCTTCGAGCGGGGACTTAATAGCGCTTACCCGATCTTGCAGCTCGGATAAGCATTAGGGGAGTATTGTACCCGCATCGAGCTTTACCCCGGCTAGTGAAAAACGGAAGAGCTCAACGAATCAAAACCGGGCCTTCTATATTAGGTTTCGATGTAAGGACCAAACGATCAGAATGAATCGTGTCCACTCAATATTTGCTACGGCAAAACCAAGACCGGACCTTCTGCATTAGGTTTCGATGTAAGGACCAAATGATCAGAATGAATCGTGTCCATTTAGTATTTGCTGCGGCAAAAGCAGAAGGAAGCGAAAAAAAATCTCATATCATGTACAAATACTTGCAATACAAAGTTTATCGAAAGTTCGGATTACTGTATTTCGAATGTCTTCTTGTTAAAACACCCAACCCTGGTGATTATCGCCGTATTTCGGCATTGCTTCATTCATATACCCTATTCCGGGCACTACGGTCGAAATTCGACAAAGGTAACAAGGTTACAATGAACCGAGCCAAAATCTTTAAACTCCCTCGAATGGGGACTGCTACATCAAATTTTGCTAAGGCTGGGATTCAGGTGTCCAAACCTAATCTATGACAAGTGAATAGCCGAAAAATATCGGCCCTAAAAAATGCCTATCGTGATTCGGAGACTTCTGAATTCACAAAGCATTAGATAAGTCCCACGGGCAAAAACCTCGATCAAATTCCTAGATAAAACGTACCGAACGAATAGAAAAGCGAATATTCAGGCACAGTCCGAAATAATGACTCCGAGTCTACTTGTCCTTAAAACGGACCGACAACTCGAGCAAATAACAAACATTCAAACAAAAAAATAAATAAAAATGCATGTTCCATTTATACAAAACCTTTTACACCGGAAACCCCTACAAAGGCAAAAAAAAAGGCTAAGTATAGGCCCTGGTCTATCCGGTATGGCTGGATCCGGAGTGTTCGAACACTGTCCGCTCGGAGTCGTCGGAGTCAGTATCGAGGGCCCTCTTAGCTTCTTCCTCGACCTTTTTAGCTTCGATTATTAGGGCCGGAAGATCCACAAAGCCATGCCCGGCTTGCTCAAGGGTGACCCTCCGAGACTTCCACCGTTCATACTCCACCGCAATCGTAGTATGAGCCTCGGCAGCCTCCACACTCCTAAGGGCTTCTGCCAAATCGACCTCAGCCTGGGCTAGTTTTGCCACCAGTTCATCCCGCTCTTCCTCGAAGACCATTTGGACTTGAGTGGCCGACTCGAGCTCGGCCTTGAGAAGGTCATTAGCATCGGTCGTCTCCTCGAGTTCGGCTTTCAGCTCATCACATATCCAGGCCCTGTCCTCTGCTTTCCGCTCAAACACCCTCATCCGCTCTTTGTACTTGGCACTCTCAGATTTGAGCAGCCGATTCCTTTCGGCCATGCTCACGGCATCGAACTTGACCAAGTCCAGCTCTTTCCGGAGTTGAGAGATAGTGGTTTCGAGCTCACCAAGCCTTGAGGAAAAACGGGCGTTGTCCTGGCTAAGGCCGACCTTATCTGCTTCTAGAAGCCGGTTCTTTTCAACCATCTCGGCTAACTCATTCTTTAATCGAAGGTTTTTGGCCTTCGTCGCGTCGAGCTCTGGTTGAAGGTTGGAAAGAGTAACTGCTCGATTCAATTCATCCTCCGCAAAAGGTGTTGGAACTTCTCCATTTCTCGACCTTAGGCATCCAGCTGGCCCTTGAGATCGACAACCACTTGCTGAGCGCGGATGAAGGCTTCGTTAACAAGCACCACACTCTGTAAAAGAAGCAAGTTAAAACTCAGATAAACGAGAAACTAAAATTCTCAATGAATTATGCAAGGATGGCTGATAAACTTACTCGATTGCCCGCGTGCATGCCCTCGTTAATGAGACACTGCCAGGGCACTCCGTTCATCTTCCATTTGTCCGAGCCCGAGACAAGGGGCCTCAGGTAGCTTGCCACACCCACCGGACGAGACAAAAAGCTGCAGTCCTTGGGAACAGTGATCACAGCCGATCTTGTCCTCCTAGGTTCCACACTCGGGGCCGGAAATATGCGCACCAATCTATCCCTAGCACCGGTCTCGGTAGACCGGCTAGCCGCCCTCGTAACCCGAGGAATAGGGAGATGTCCAAAACCGGCACCTTCCCTGGTAGCAGGAAGAGTATCCGAGAACATGTCATCAAAATCATCCGACCTTGAAGCTGGAGTTGGAGAACCCGGAGCGGCCTCAGCAGCTTCGGCAAAGGCAGGGATCTCGGAAGTTGCAGCAGTCTCATAGCCGGGCAGTGGGACAACATCCGTTGGAACTTCGGTCTCGAGGACCAACTCAGCCCTTCGACCGGCTTCAGCAGCTGGTGTCTTCCTGGATCTTCTTGTCCTTTGCAGGGGGGTTTCTTCGGATGAAGCATCACCTGAAATATCAACGAATTCAGTTGACCTTAGAGGAGTCGGGTAATGAACTTCTTCCCCACCTGTATACAATGCTGGAGCTGAAGGTCTTTTCCCGACTGAAGGAAGTGATGAAATGGTGGTACCCTCCTCCGGAATAGAAGCAACGGAAGGGGTCACACCGATCCTCCGAACGAGTAGCTCGGGCTCTGTTTTGCCTCTTTGAGTCTGAACGACGCTCCTCGCCCTCTTCTTCGATTTCTGCCCTTTGTCCAAGGACTTCTTTCTCTTATTGGGGGCAAAAATGATACGGGATGTACCCGCTGAATCTAACTCGGGTACCGACACAGCTAGTTCGGCCGCTATCTCCGGTCTTAGGTTCACCGAGCCCATGGGTAAACCTGATTGCCGAAGATGTTAAAAAAGAAAAAAAAAATGCAATGAATACCGATAGAATCAAAGTATTACCATGTCCGAGAGACCCATCGGCCACGCGACAGGAGTCCCCATGTCCGTGCTTCGTGGGTGTGTTGGCTGAGGAGAGCATTAACCCATTCGTTGATGTTCTGGACAGCCGGAGGTATCCACGCCACGGCTAGTGTTAAGAAGAGGACAAACAGTGAATGAGAAAGGACTAGTGTTGGACAAAGCCTTCAAAAGCAATTATTGAAAGAACTGAGACTTACGATTATCGTTCCACCTCTCCGGAAAGGGCATGTAGTTGGCCGGAAAAATGTTTGTGGTCCTCACTTGAACATAATGCTCCAGCCAACCCCGGTCTCTATCTTCGTCCATCTTCGAGAAGATTGGGTTCCGGCTTCACTTAGCGAGCTTTATCACACCACCCCGGAACAACCTCGGGGAATATAACCGGATGAAATGAGCCAGTGTGAACTCCTTTTTCGTATTATTGGCTAACAGCCGGAGGTAGGCCATAGTCCTCCAAACAATCGGACCAATCTGGGCCAGGGTTACATTGTAAGTCCGGCACATCTCTAAAATGACCGGGTCGATCGGGGGGTCGAGCTTGAGGGTGAAAGGATAGGTATAAACGTATAAGAAGCCCTCCCGATGGTCGGTGACTAATTCATCAGGTCCGGGGGAAAAGACTTGAACCGGACGGTTATCCCATCCGTAATCAGCCTAGACTAGATCGAGTTTGTCCTCAGTAATGGACGAGGGGTATCGTCTCACATCAAACCCTCTATCAGAAACCAGAGAAGGTTTCTCAACCTCAAAATCCTTGTAATAGTTTGGTTTGGACGGTACAATGTCCAAAGCAGTGGGCTCGAAGGTGATTTTTCCCTAGGGTTGAGAAGTTGGCTCGGTTCCTTGAGAAGAAACCGAGGGAACATCATGGGAGGTGGTTTCGGTGTTAGCAGACATTTGGAAGTATGGAAAAGGAGATTGGGCGAATTCGAAAAAGAAGCTAAAAAGCAAGAGTAAGGGAGCAGTTGAGAAGAAATTCAAAATGAAGAGCAAGAAGAAAAAGAAGCAGCACTTTCTAAACAAAAAACAACTAACGAAGAAGTTGGCGGAGCTGTTTTCCTTTCACGCAGTATAAGCAATGAATCAGAGGGGATAAAATGGTTGAATCAAACAAGAAATATGAGATGAAAGATGATTAAAAGTGATGAAGTGAAGAGAAATAAAATGGAGAGGTGAAGTGAAGAAACGAAAATGGAGAAATGAAATGAAACGTAAAATGGAAAAATGAGGTGGTGGAAGACGTTATATAGATATGGAATCGAGGCGGTTACAGTTCCCAGCCAACCGGGGAATGCCACGTGTCCCATAATTAATGAGAAGTGACTTGAAACGACATGTGTTACGGCGGTTGTCAGAGCTGACCATCCGGGACGAGACACGTGGCTGATGACAAAGGGACGTGATGCAACTATTCCCGCCAAAATTAAAAGATAATAACGAGCATATAGAACCACCGGTTTCTTGATTTGTCCACTTCCTGTTACTCCGGTAAAACTACGGTCTGGAAAGTGTGGGGACTATCTGTATACGGTAAAAATCGGACATGTGATAGACCGGTAAGATCGGAGATCGAGGGAAGAAAAAAACAAGCACGAGCAGAAAGACTTTCTTTCGGACCGGAGGAGTGCTTGATCCGAGGAAATCAAAGGAAATCGTTTGGTCCGTTTTCTCCATAGCCGAGTTGATCGTGGCCATTGGCCCGGTTGATCGTGGCCGTTGGTCCGGGTGATCCGTTACACAATTGCCACGCGTCAAGACCGTTCTGCCACATTGTACTGCTAATCGTACGGGTGTCAGACCGTACGACCAACCTTATCCTTTTAGGGTTTTTCTTTATTCAAAAGGGATTTATGTTGTATGAGGCCCATAAGGCAAAACTATAAATAAGGGCCATTATCCTACTTTTAAGGGTTAGATTCTTCAGATCTAGAACAATGTAATAGCAAAATATATAAAATCTCTCCCTCTCATTCTCTGATTTTGGTCCGGATTTAGTGTGTGTTCTTTAACTTTATTCAATCAAACAATACTCAATACATTATTTAATACATACATTTAGTATAATCCATCGATTATTATTCATTTGCTCATAGCAGATCCAAATCCATTTTCTCCCAATCAAATAGATTAAAGCTCAACCACATATCCTATACCTCATTTACAAATTCAATTGATTACCTAAATTCGGGATAAACAGAAACAATTTTAATTTGAGTGTTGTGCATAAATAAATATGGAGAACAAGGTTAGAAGAAAAAAGAAAGATGGAGAACGTGGATTGATTATGCAAGTATTGGAAGCTGTCTTAATTATCAAACGTGCATTAGATGAGCATGATTACCCCGATTCAATTCAAAACTTTTACAGTGAAAATTTAAATCTACGTACAAAGGCAGTTAGTTCCAAAAATATACGTATCATTTGGCTTCTATTTGAGATGCCACTTAAAACCCAACTGTTCAGTTTTTTCCCCCATTTTAATCAAGACTGATTCCTTTAAAGAATATAAATATTTAATTACCTTTAAATTCAAAGACAAGAACTAATGGAGTAACTAATTAATAACTAATCTAACCACTTTCTGTCCTAAAACTATCCTCTTTTTAATAATATATAGATTTCTAGTTTAAGAAAATAATATTCAAATTTTTTTATTTTTTTACAACTTCGTATCTAGTCAAATGAAATGGAAGGAGTATGCTTTTGGCTAGCCGTTGTTGCTCTAGTGCTGTTGGGTTCTCACTTTGATATATTTCTTTAATTTTTGCTTTCTATGTTTATTGACTTCTGTCATTCACGCCAACCTAACCGATTTTTTCCTTTTTTGGGGGGCACTGGCCATCTGAGTCTGGCGCCTAAATGACGCTTTTTTGTACCAAAAATTCCCTGGGCTACAAGATAAACCAAAACGGGTTTATCGTGTAGCCCTACATGATTTACCCCATTCATTAACGGCACTCCGTCTGCTTTCCGTCTTCAAGTGAATTAATATATATATATATATATATATATATATATATAAAGTTTACCAAAATTATTTTTGCAAATCGTGTAGAGGTACACAATTTGCCTATATTTTTTTTTTAATTCACTCTTTTTCAACCGTATACATACTACTGCTTTTAAGAAACGCCTTAAATCTTTCTAAAGTTTACTTGCACATTGACTGAACTAAGAGGTGTTGAGCAGTTATTTGCTAATTATTACTCATTTCATTCTATTTTAAATGTAAAAATTATTTGAATAGCACAAGCGATATTCCTGGTTGAGAAAATGGAGCTTCATGAGACGCCCGTCTTACTGTGGCAAATGAGAGCATATCACCATAGACTTGAGTCCAGCCACCAACCTGGAATCATAACAGTTCATTGAAACAAACACCAGAAATTAGCGTTTCATTCACGTCAAGCCTCACAGAAAGAACTAGAGATTAATGTTATATGGCTCCATAGTAGAAACTACTACTATGTATACGGTTGAAAAGGAATGAATTTGACAAAAAAAAAAAAAAACTAAAGGCAAATCGTGTGCCCTACAGTCCTACACGATTTGCCTTATATAATTTATTTATTTTAATTCGCAGAAGACGGAAAGCAGACAGGGTGAATGAATGGGTAAATCGTGTAGGGCTACACGATAAACCCGTTTTGGTTTATCGTGTAGCCCAGGACCCCTTTTGGAATTTTTGGTCAAAAAATGTTCCATTTAGGAGCCGAACTCGTGGCCATCTGCCCGGAGTTTCGAATTTAATACCTATATTTTAGCAACGAATCTAAAAAATTTAAGTGTAGTACTTGGTGTGATGATTTTTTTTTGGAAAGGGAGTTTGTGCGAGCTGTTTATTTCTCGATGTATATAATATTAGGATAAGGCAAAAAGTGCATGTATTAGTGTCGATTTGGTTGTGGAATATACAATGTAGCGTACGACAATATATAATATGTGAAATGGCTTGGGAGACCCTTTTACTTGTCTCGATTTGTCATCCCGGTGTCTGTACTTCACGGGACCTAGACCCCTGAACCCGTTCAAGATAGGTATTTTAAACCCCTCTATCCTTCCGTGTTCCTCACTTGCTTTAACATGGATGACACATCATAGCCACGTTAGAAAATTAAAGCCACATCATTGGCCACGTCATTTTTTTATATTCATCTACTAAAAAACATTTTTATCCTCTATTTCCGTTTAAAAAATTAATTTTTATATGAAAAATTGAAAGTGGCTAGAAATGATATTTTGCAAATCTTAAGCCATTTTTTTTTTCTGATAATAGCTCCGCCGAGGAAAATCGAATCCAACAACGAAGAAGAGAGATCAAGTTTTTAGATTCATGGAGCTAGTTTTGTATAGAAAATATATTGCAATCAAGGACTCGAACAATATTTGCTCTCACACGAACCAAAATCATCATTAATGCCACCATCAAGCTCCTCATTATCCGACTTGCAACTATTGGAGATGGGTTTGTAATGTCGGGGTGTGAGATTGGGAAATTGGTAAAGTGGTTTAGGATTTTGGTAGGAGAGTAAGGGGTCAGCTGAGTGTACACGTGGAAGCTCAGGATGATGTCAGCGAATAAATGAGCTAGTGATGCGGATCACCATCTAACGGCTCAGAAGGAATAATGATCAACAACTGAGATCCGTTTGGGCCTAACAAACGTGAATAACTTCAACCAATTATATACACATGAGTGGAGGGAAAAAATGATTATGGAAAATCTGGTATCAATCTAAACTTCTAAATCTTCTCTCTACAAAATATCTCTCTCAATTCTCTCTCATTCTCTTCTCTCTTTTCTTACAGGAAACTGAACTCAAAGCTCAAGCTTATCAATGAAGATTTAGCTTTAATAATTCAATTTGTACAATCATTTGAGTAATTCGTTTGTGTAGTTCATGTGATCGAATTCCAGTATCAATATAATTCTCAAATTCTGTGTCAATTACTATTTTTCAGTCCTCGTATATTACAATTAGTATCAGAGCACAATCCTGGCCCTAAACAAGAAGAATTCAATAATGACAATTTCAGAAACTAGGTCTAAATCAATGGAGGAAAATATAAAAAAGGTAGAAGCACAATTGCAGAGCCACATGGCTGAAACCAGTAAGAAATCAGAAGCCACATATGCGAAGATCGATGACTTGGGAAGGAAGCTTGATATTATGATGGAGAGGCTCCTTCCTCTACAAGATGGGATACTTGGTAGTCCACCAAGGATAAATGTGCAATCGAGTGGTTCTGGTAGCAGACCTAGAGCAGATAACGCTGTAATAGCACCTACAGTAAGAAACCATGCAAACAATCGCATTCGCAAAATTGAATTTCCATATTTTGAGGATGGTGAACCCTAATCATGGTTGAGAAAATGTGACAGGTATTTTAAATATCATCATGTTGAGGATCCACAAGATAAGATGGAAATGGCAGTGCTGCATTTGAATGGAAGGGCTGAGTCATGGTATTTCTCTTACCACTTAAGTAGAGGAAGAACAGTTTAGTGGGCTGAATTTGTTGAGGAACTGTGTAAGAGGTTCTCAGATTCTGCTAACAGTCCCTTGAATCTCTTGGGAGAGTTTAAGAGGATTGAACAGAAAGGATTAGTAAATGAATATCTAGAGAAATTTGAGGATCTAAAGGCTTGGGTACTCATGAGAAATCCTACAATTCCAGAAGAATTTTTTCTAGGTTTATTTGCAGAAGGGCTGAATGAGGATGTTAGGCACACAATCAAATTGCTTGATCCTTATACCCTGAGTCAAGTGGTGGACAAGGCTAGACACCAGGAAAGGGTGCTGGAAATAGGAAATAAGAAGAACAAAGCATCCTGGGAAGAGGAACCAATCAATACAGTACTCAGAATAATTACAACAGTACTAGAGGAACTGTGACTAACAGTAAAGAGGGGACAAGTTCTAGAATCTCTGGCAATAAGTTGTTAGAATCTAGAAGAGCCCAAGGCCTCTGCTACAAATGTGGAGACAAATATTCATATGGTCATCAGTGTAATACTAAACAACTCAATGCCGTTACTGCAGCTGAAGAACAACAAGAGTTAGAAGCGTGTGAACCTATGAATGAAGAAACATGTGCTATGGTGGAATTTCAAGAAAAAGTGATAGATGAGGCTATTAGCTTGCATGCACTATCAGGAACTGAAATATCTAATACCATCGGATTGAATGGTGAAGCAAGGAAGAAGGTGCTATATGTCCTGCTTGATTCAGGAAGCACTCATAGCTTGTTGGGTTTGGAAACTACTAAAGGAATGGGGTGTGCTATTAGGCAATCTAATCCAATGAGGGTGACTATAGCAGATGGGAGTTTGATAATGAGCTATCATATACCAAATGGAAAACACATAGAATTCAGTTTGAGGATACTGTAAGACTACTGAATTTGGGACCATGTGACTTGGTATTGGGAGGTGATTGGATGAGAAATCACAACCTAGTATTACTAGATTTTGTGGCTATGAGGCTCAGGTCACTCATAATGGGAAAAGAGTGAGGTTAAAAAGAATGACTTAACAGGCCAGTCTGAAGAGTATGACAGCTATCAATGTTAATCTAACAACTATCAGTGTTAATCAACTATTGAAAAATAGTAGAGTCTTTTGGGGGCATCTGTTTACCATCTCAACAGAAGAGGTAAAAGAAAGTACAGTAGTACCTGAAGCAATCACCAAAACACTAAAGAAGCATGCTGATGTGTTTTTGGAGCCTACATCATTACCACCACAGAGAAGCCATGACCATTTCATACCCCTGAAACCAGATTCAGTACCAGTTAGCATCTGACCATACAGGTACAAATTTTTTTAGAAAAATGAAATAGAAAAGCAAGTTAAAGATATGTTTAGTAATGGGATAATTCAGCCAAGTCATTCCCCTTTTTCATCCCCCGTTTTATTGGTGAAGAAGAAGGATGGTACTTGGAGATTTTGTGTCGATTATAAGGAGTTAAACAAGATGACTATGAAAGATAAATTCCCTATACCATTAGTGGATGAACTTTTAGATGAACTACATGGGGCAGCCATATTCTTTAAGATTGATCTAAGGGCAGGTTACCACCAGATACAGATGAATGAAAATGACATCTCAAAAACTGCCTTTAGGACTCATTTAGGCCACTATGAATTCAAGGTTATACCATTTGGCTTAACAAATGCCCAGCCACATTCCAAAGTTTAATGAATCAACATTTTCAGGGAACACTTAAGGGACTTTGTTCCTGTATTCTTCCATGATATTTTAGTATATAGTACCACTATATAGGAGCATGTAATTCATTTGGAGAAAGTGCTGAAGATACTGAGGAAGGAACAATTGTATGCTAAGAGGTCTAAATGTTTATTTAGTCAAAAAAAAGTGGAGTATTTGCGTCACATCATAACTGGAGAAGGTGTAGCTACTGATCCTACAAAAATTGAAACTATGGTGTCATGGCAGTGTCTTAGGTCCCTTAAGGCATTGAGGGGATTCATGGGGTTAACTGGGTATTACATAAGGTTTGTTCAAAACTATGGGTGGATTAGTAAACCTTTTACTAATTTACTTAAGAAGAATTCCTTCCGGCCACCAGAACCAGAAGAAGCTGAAGAAGAGCTGAAGAAGGCCATGTCTACTGCCCCAATTTTGGCCCTGGTAGATTTCACCAAACCCTTTATTGTGAAAACTGATGCTTGTTCTAAGGAAATTGGTGCAGTATTGATGCAAGAAGGCAGACCTATAGCCTTTTTTAGCAAGACCCTGGCTCCTAGACATTGTGGATTGTCAACCTATGAGAAAGAATATTTAGCAATGCTATCTGCGGTAGAAAGATGGAAACACTATTTAATGGTTGAGCATTTTATAATCAGAACTTGTCACGACCCAGCCCCGTGGGCCGCGACTGGTGCCCTACTTGGACACCCAAACAGACATACAAACCAAATCATCATATTATAGCTTGACTCAGATTTCATATTCGTCATTTTAAACAGAGTTAAAAACAAATATTATCTTGCGCGATTGCGCGTACAAAACATCACATCAGAAGCAAAAGAAGCGGCGGGATATGCATCGCCGAATATATGCACATATACAAATATACAGGTCATTCTGGCCATATCCAAATCTGATAGGTTGGCGGAATATACATCGCCAGATACATATACGTATACAGACAAATGGGCCGTTTTGGCCATAATAGCAAACGGAACTGCGCTAAGACGCAGATCATACACAAACAAACACACACATGACCCATGACCCACTTATATGACTACAGGCCTCTACGAATCATAACGAAATCATATGACGGGACAGGGCCCCGCCGTACCCCAAACAGTCAAATATACAGAGACATATACACCATAAAAGATATGTACCAACATATGGGCTCCGAATCAAAAGGAGCACTCTGTGATAGCAGAATATGTAGCCTACACTGGCGGATCACGAACCTCTGTACCTGCGGGCATGAAACGTAGCCCCCGAAAAAAAGGGGTCAGTACAAAAGATGTACTGAGTATGTAAAGCATAGAGTACAGAAATACTAACCATAACTGACATAAAAAGGTACAGGGAGACGATACTGAATCAGTACATCAGAGTCTGTGCTGAAAGCATATGTATATAAATATCATGCAAGTAAAAATCATGCATAAGGCTCAGGAACGTGGTCACCACTCCGACGCTGGTGCCACACACAGCATAACTCCAGAAGGTTTCAAATCTTCGTACATCTCCGAATATAACACATCACATCATCAATCATATCATAAGCCATATCACAGCATAACTCCATAAACGGTACCCGGCCCTATGGCGAGGTCTCGGGAACCGTAACACAGCATACGGCCGAATATATCATAGTGCGCACGATCACAAAACCGGCCCGGGAACCGGCGAACGATGTCATAATAGCAGGCACGAGCAGAGTAGTGCGGAAATCATATGCATATACATAATTAAATTCCCAGACTCGACAAATAAGTACGTATACATATATTTTGAGATCAGAAAGTCCAAAGTAAGTATCGAGTCTGTCGGAAGTAGCATACAAAAGATATAAGCCTTTAAATTTACAAACTTTCGAAAATATACTTCATAAGCCTTTTTCTGAAAATTTGGTATCATTCACATTGGGGAGCTTTCAAATAACTTATGGAGCACATCAAACGAAGCCACTAAAATACCATTCTTTGATAGCCAGAATCATAAACAAAAGTTCCTTCCTAACATTATACCAAAGTCAGTCGGATAGGACAAACGAGGGAAATCTCTGAGCTAGTGGGCCCACCTCGGGTCAAGTCGAGGTGGCGGACATGAATCACGAACATTAGACTCTATGGAATCATCCATGAAAGTTTCAAAGCGATCAGATTACATTTGTGAAAGTTACGGATACTTGATCATTTTTCCAACAAAACGTACCATTTATAGTTCAATGGCATTGAATGAATAGTACCAAAAATCAAACTCGGATTTCTATGAACAGAATTGTCCCCGAGGCTCAAATCTCAACCTAGTAAATCTAGGACATGCCAAAAGAAGGAAAGGAATAGCTTTACATATCTGTTAGCGACTATTTACAAATCCGTTCGCCTTGTCGCTCTTTTAGCCTATTTAATATATAAAGGTAATGTCATCGTCAGTAACAATATTTTCTAGTTCGTAAACCCGTAGCCCATTTCTTTATAGAACTTATCCTTTAGCTTATACATTCTCGCTTATAGTTTTCCATTAGTTAAAGATTTAACGAAAATCGAGCAGCATTTTCCCTATATATTCGCCTAACCCGAATTTCCAATTATTCTCCTGTTAACACAGAAATACCAACAACAGGGATATACATAATAAATTCTTGCAATTCAGCCCATAGCAATTCTAACAACCCAACAATTTCTCTTAATCCATTTCAATCCACAATTTCCTATAACATCGATTTCATGCATTTTCTTAATTCCAATTTCATCCACTCCAATTCTGATAATTCCATTACAATACAATTACATCATAAAACAAGATAATCTTACCTTAATTTTCTCGGAGGAATTTCTACTCTTAATTGCTCCAATTTCGCAATTTCTTCTTCTCCGACTTAAAATCCAATGTTGCTATCACCTCCTGGAATTTGTATATCTCTTGAACTTAATCAAAGCAATTTTTTTTTTTTTTGAAAAAGTCATGGTTGGCCGTGAACAGTAGCAGCCATGGCTGCTCCTTCTTTTTTTTTTTTCTTAAGCAAAAGTTAAATTGCTGGAAACGTTCATGGTCAAGGAATTTACTCAAAGTTCATGTAAAATTTCCCAAGATGGAAGAAAGAACCATCTGAAAGGCAAAAGTGTTGTATTTGTTTCTTGCTGGTACGTGTCTTTAAATTTATATAAAATATCAATGTGACTACTTTTAAATCAAAGTGGGCCAACCTTAATTATTACACTCAAAGGTGCCATTTTAATTCTAAAGGAAATAGAACACTTCCATCCGTGAGTATATACATTAGTCATCTCCTTTATTTCATGAAATGAGCCCACGTGGAAAGGTATACTTTAATACTTATCCAATTTAATGTTTACTTAATTCTCTAATTGCATCTTTGTGCCCCACTTAGTTTACACGAAATGGTCTCATGCAATACATTTGTGATTCTTCAAAATGTTTTAATTCCTCTGTAAAGAATAATTGTCAAGGTGGAATCTTGACACCTTGTCTCTCTCCCATGTGTCACCCATGCAATCCAAGTACTTTTGACTCCTTAATTCCTTTATAAATCTTAAATTCATCCTTATACTACCTACTGCTACGTGGAAGGAAAGAATAATGCCAAATGTTCCAACATAGTAGTGAAACCTTGTCCTTAAAATGTTAGGTGGCTGGCCACTAATTCCTCTTTCCAAACTCTTTTAAAATAAAGATTACTTACAAATACGTTTAAAACATGACAAGCTAGGTTCGGGGGAAAATAAAGTTCAACAACTTTTGATATTTAACAATTAACATGGATAAACTTCCATATATCTATTATCATAATCATGTAATACAACACTAGTCCATAGCCTCATTTTCCATACACGAAATATTATTCTCAATCACCGAGGTCACACTTATTAAGTCCTAAATTATTTCGGGACCTCAAACTCTTTGTACACCGAGCTCTCGATTTTCATCCTTGAATATTACCGAATCCTACGGCCTCGGTAAAATTAGCTCATATCAGATGGTTCAATTTCCTGGTCCAACAATACGGGATATTATAGCTTGGACCGTATTTCCTTCAAATAAATTTCGAACCTTGACAAAACCTATTTTCTTAGATTTGTTTAACTTCTAATATTTACAACACATATGTACCATCACTCTAACCACCTATAAGCTTGGTGGATAAATCTCATTTCCGCTACTAATGTCATTTAACTCGCACGCTTTCCAACGCATGAAAACACGGGATCTAACAGAACTGATCATCATAGCCTCAAATATTTGCTTGAACAAAAAGTAACCACAACACTGCAGTAGAAGGGGTGGACTAAGTTGTTAGGGTTGGATTATAAGGTTCAGTACAAGAAGTGCACTCAGAATAGGGTGGTTGATGCCCTATCCAGGAGACAAGAAGAGGAAGGTAGTGGTTGTGCAATTACTATTGCTGAGCCTACTTGGATGGAAGAAGTGATTAAGAGCTATGAACATGATGTTGAAGCTCTACAGTCACTGACTGCACTGTTCACTGACACTCATCACCAGGGTAAGTATTCACTCCTCTAATGCATTATTAGGTGTGAACAGAAGATATATGTGGGCAAAGGGACTGAATTGAGGAAGAAAATATTAGAGGTTATGCACCAATCTCCTCAAGGTGGCCATTCAGGGCAACAAGCTACTTACAAGAGGATTAGAATGATTTTCTATTGGCCTAACATGAGGACTGAGATTTTTCAAGAGGTGGCAGAATGTGATATTTGCCAAAGAGTTAAAAATAAGAATGTTCAATACCCAGGGTTGTTACAACCCTTACCAATACCAAACAAGCCTTGGCAAGATATTGGTATGGACTTTATTGAGGGTTTACCTTCTTCTAATCATAAAAATTCCATATTAGTGGTGGTTGACAGGCTGAACCAGTATGGCCATTTTTTGGCTCTTAAGCACTCTTACACTGCTCAAGATGTTGTTGAGTTATTCCTAAGGGAAATTTACAGACTACAAGGGTTGCCTAAATTTATAGTGACAGATAGAGATTCCATCTTCACAAGTCAGTTTTGGCAGCAATTGTTTAGATCACTGGGTACCAAACTGAACATGACTACAGCCTATAACCCACAATCGGATAGGAAGACTCAATTGTTATTTAGAAACCTACTTAAGGGTCATGGTTTTCTCTAAGACTAAAGACTGACTGAAATGGCTTCCACTTGTAGAGTGGTGGTATAGCACCAACCACCACAGTGCTTTACAGGCTACTCCATTTGAAGCCCTTTATGGTTTTCCTCTCCCTCAGATTCCTATGGGGTCATTAACTAAACCAAGCAACACCCAAGCTGGAGCTTATATTGCTCATCGAGAACAACTACTTCAACAATTAAAAGACAATTTATAGGTTGCTCAGGCTTGCGTGAAATTTTATGCTGATAAGAATAGGTCAGAACGTACTCTACAACCAGGTGACTTAGTTTACTTAAAGCTACAACCGTATCGATAGTCATCGATTGAGGTTCGGCGAAACCTCAAGCTCAGCGCTAAGTACTACGGGCCTTACAAGGTTATAGAGAGGGTTGGAACAGTTGCTTACCGTCTTGAGCTGCCACCGAGGTCTCAGATCCACCCGGTGTTCCATGTTTCTCAATTGAAGCGTCGCATGGGGCCTAGCATCACTCCTCAACAGCAACTACCAGCTTGCGACGGTACCGGAGGTGTTTTGCTGGAACCTTTAGCTAATTTGCAATGGAGCATCGTTAAAGTCAACAACGCCGCTGTTGTTCAATTTTTTGTCCTGAGAAAGCCACTTGAGAGGACTGGTCTTACATGCGCAGTCGATTCCCCACCTTTGTTGCTAGAACACAACTTTGAGGTCAAGGTTTTTTAGAGAGGAAGGTATTGTAATGTCGGGGTATGAGATTGGGAAATTGGTAAAGTGAATTAGGGTTTTGGTATTAGGAGAATAAAGGATTAGCTGAGTGTACACACATGGAAGCTCAGGATGATGCCAGCGAATAAATGAGCTAGTGACGCGGATCACCATCTAACTGCTCAGAAGGAATAATGATCAACGGCTGAGATTTGTTTGGGCCTAACAAACATGAATAACAACTTCAACGAATTATATACACATAAGTGGAGGGAAAACGATTATGGAATATCTGGTATCAATCTGAACTTCTAAAATCTTCTCTCTACAAAATATCTCTCTCATTCTCTTCTCTGTTTTCTTACAGGAAACTAAACTCGAAACTCAAGCTCATCAATGGAGATTTAGGTTTAATCATTCAATTTGTACAATCATTTAAGTAGTTCGTTTGTGTAGTTCATATGATCGAATTACAGTATCAATATAATTCCCAAATTCTGTGTCAATTACTATTTTTCAATCTTCGTATATCACAGGGTCGATTTTGCTGAATCCTTATTGCAGCTTCTAGAAGTAGAGAAGAACTTGTTGGCGGCGAGGTTAGCAGCGACGGAAGCAGGGGCATCGTCAGCATCAGTGGCAGCGATGTCTCCCATTTTCTTTTTTTTATTTTATGTTAGTAACTTTTAGACCAATTCACGCTCTATACGCATGTAAACACACACCTTTTCCAACTCAGCTAATTAATGTGGCATAAGCGCGGTCAACGGTCAGAGGGGTTTAAAATACCGGTTTTGAACATGTTCAAGGGTGTAGATGAAATCCCGTGAAGTGCAGACATCGGAATGACAAATAGGGACAAGTAAAAGGATCTCCCAAACCATTCCGCCTATATAACCAATAAACTTACTTCCGTTTCGTGCAGTTTTAAATAGAAATGATCATTTTTAAGTTTAATCTGAGATGGAAGAGATAATACTTCTATATCTAACTCCATAACATCATATTTTATCTTAATATTAATTGTCAAACTATAGTAAGTTATACAATTTGTAATGGCGCGATAAAAAAAAATAAAAAAAATTAACCCCACCTCAATTCGTTCTCTCTGTATATGTCGAACCAACCCTTGAACTCGTAGGTTCAACAGTTTGCGGTTGTTAACACATGTTTCACTGTATATTCATAATGTATTTACATATTTTTTTTAAGAAAATTCTTTGAGACCTTTAGTTGGCAATTTACTGCAGACATTTTATTTTGTTTGAAAAGGACAAATTCCAAATCAAAGTTATTGTTTGATGTAAATTCTATTATTTACATATTTTGTGAATTCCATCACTATTTTATGAATATTTGATGTAAATTCTATTATTTACATATTTTGTAAATTCCATCATTATTTTATGAAAATTTGATTTAATTTTTATTTCTCACACAAATACTTCTTTGTTTTTATCCCTTTCCTAGTGTAAGCGTGCATACACGTAGTACATACTTACATCCATTGTTACTAATTACTTTTTCTTTCCTAAAATTAAGCACTACAATTACTTTATCTCTCCTGCAAATCCTTATTTTAACGCTGTCTCTCCTTCAAATTCTCCTTCCATGTTTTATTTATTTAACTATCTTTCCAATCGGTATGCTCCTCAGCTAAACCGAAACAAGAAAATTGAAATTTGTTTATATAGCAGTCACAAGAAAAAATAAAAATATGTGTACTAGTGAACTAAAGCAAAAAAACTCAAGATCAACTCTGGCTAAAAACATTGAAGAAGTTTTCACAATATCTCATGCATTTAAGGATTAGTCCACTGACAGTTGCGAATACGATCTTGTTGGGGGTAAAAAACATGATGGTGCAATTATTAAGGGACACGAATTTGATTTGCTGCAAAAAGGAAATAAAAAATTTGATTAGAGTAAAATTAGGACTCTAATTATTTTTAATATCTTTTCCTATATCTTAATTATAAAAGTTACCTGATTATCCTTTAACTTACCTGATGGTGTAAAGAATTTTGTACACTGACAATGCACAAAACTTAAAAACTCTTTTGATACACGTGTGTAATTTATTTTATTACATTAAAAAGTCTAAGATTTTCACTTCTATAACTTTCTCCGATTTTAAATGTCACAAAAGCCGCACCACCACAAAAATATAAAATTATTTATTTTGCTAATATAAACAAAGAAAAAATCTAGCGGCTTTTAAATATGATTGGTTGACAGTCCGAAAAGTTTATGATTCAAAATGAAGACCCGACAAAAAAATTAATTTACTAAAATGTGACTAATTCTTTTGAATAATTCAAATTTAATTTTATATATAAACTTTTCAAATTTATTTGATTCCACCATTATATTCAGAGTAAAGTCCACTAAACTCCGTTAACATTTTGGGTTTGGGAAACAATACCTTCTTCACATCTTGAATGGGATAATAAACCCCCTTGATTTGAAATCAATGGCTAGAAATGAGGTGGATGCAATTTTGATCCCCTGCTTTTAATTGACATCAACCTGTGTTTGTCTGACTCTAGTTGGTGCACAGATCAAAACTCGGGGGAGTTTGGGTCCGTCCCTCTCCAACTTAATTACCACACTTTGTCCGCAATAGGGCTCAAAAGCCACCTACCATGCCAATTTTAAAATGAAAGTGCCATTTTAGAAAGGAGTGTCACCTTGCTCGAACAATTCTATCATCTATTACAATCTTTTACCTTCTTGTGACAGAAAGAAAGTTACTTCATATTACTAATTCCTGCCTGAAGTAGCAAGAAAGGACATCTATGTAAGATTAAAGAACTACTAACAGATACAAGAATGATCCAAGAAACCAATTGCAAAATCAGACAAATGCTAGGTCCCACATCAAGCATCTTCCCAATTCAAAGGTTGAATGACTTCTTAGTTGTCATGGACAATTGCTGAAAACAGCATCTGGTTGATATCTTCGCCTGATTCAGGGCTCTCATCCTCTGCATAATGGATAAGTTAGTGAGGAAAAAGTACATAATCATTTCAAGAACATACCTACTTAAACGAATGACATTGATCAGAGTAAAATCACATAAAAAAAAAACTGAAAGTACAAACTTATTTAAAACATGAGTTTTTTGAGTATCAGCAAAAGCGAACCAACTTCTCTTCCAGGGGTGGGAAGCTCCAAACCATCTGGTTCACTTAAGGAGAGTCTTTTCTATGATCAGGTCCGAATCTTGTGAGCGAAATTATGTCTTAATCCTAAACTATTGCCGTTGCCTGTATAAATCAACTATATCTATATAGCTTTATTTGGACCCATTTTATTCCACTACTTGTAAATGATGGTCGTTTAAGACAAATCGAGATTCTCTGAAACTAAATATTCTCTAGGTCTTACACTTAGCCTTACCAACTAAGTTTTGATTTCCACTAGTCTGTATTTTGCATATATGGATCTTGAATTCATGAGTTGTAGGGAGGGATTTATGTCAAACACAAACAGAGACTAAAGCAAGTGTTGGATTCAAAGTTTTGTTTCCACTTTGAACTATTCTTAACTAATAGCCTGTTTGGCCAAGCTTCTAGGAAGCCAAAAGTGTTTATTTTAAAAAGTTGAGGTGTTTGGCCAAGCTTCTATGAAGCCAAAAGTGCTTATTTTAGAAAGTTGAGGTGTTTCGCCAAGCTTTTACGAAAAAAATAAGTGCTTTCGAGTAGTAGCTGAAGCTTTCAGAAGCTAAAAAAGTAACTTTTCCCCGAAACACTTTTGGAAGATTGGCCATGCACAAAGTAATTCTCTAATATTGGCAAAAGTATTTTTTTCAAATTGATTAGCCAAACACAAACTGCTACTCTCCAAAAGTATTTTTGTCAAATTGCATTTTTGACAAAAAAACACTTTTGAAAATAAGTAGATTTTGGAAGTTTGGCCGAACAAGCTATAAGTCTGCACTCATACTAAGTTGTCACATTGCCCCTGTTTATTAATATAAGCAATCCATTTTAGATGCCCAAAATGCTCCCAAGGACTGATCACAGCTAGTCCAAAATTGACAAGTCCAGGAGCAAAAGCCTTTAAAAAGAAGATTTAAAGAACCATCAATTACTGAGGTTCGTCAATTTGCTAGTGAGACAAAAAAAGAGCTGCTTATAAGTTCCAAAATGGTAAAAACACTTGTTGGGCACAGTCACAAAGAATCAGCAGACACGTATTTACTTACCCCAAATATTTCCCTTTCATCTACATGTTTTCTTTACATAAGATCTACGACAGTCAAAGTGTTTAAAACTTTGGACATATAAGTTATAAAACTGCCATTATGATACTAAACCTGTTCTTGATCTGAGTTGAGTTGTCCATTCATCAATGACCTGCATATCATGAATAAAGAAAAGTTGAGAGAGAGAGAGATCCGAAACACCGAGAAAGGAGGTAGGGGAGGAAAAAACTATAGCAGGGCAAATAGCTACCACAGCAAGCACTTAAATGCCATGGAAACTAAATCAGGAATCTTTGCCCTTCAGATTAGATTTTGGTTGCTTGCCGGCAAATGGTGCAAATCTTTAGACACCATTTGGAAATTTTTGCAACCTTGCCACAGTCAAGATGAAGTCAATGCAGTAATTTCCCCCCTATCACAAAGCGGAGTAAAACCTAGGAATTGATAGATAAAGAAGGATGTGAGATGAAATTCATTTTTCATCTGAGAACCTCACAAGTAGGGGTGTCAAATGGGCAGGTTGGATGAATTTGAGCGGGTCAAAATGGGCTAAGTTAATAAATGAGTATTGACCCGCCCAAAAGTTACTTGGGCTGAAATGGGCTAAAAGCGGGTCATAACCCAACCCACCCAATTCTTATTAAGTTCTAATTGCTTTGTTTGTTCTTTTATAAGAAAAATTAGTAATAAAACTATATTATTCTTTATTATGGCTATACATAACATATCAAATAAAAAAATGTCTTTTTACAAAATATTTTGACAAGATTACTCATGGGTGGCCATATATTAGCCCAATTTTTAATGGGCTGAGCTAATAAATGGTCGGGTCAATGACCAGCCCACACTTGGGCAGGTTTTGTGGTGTTGGTGGGGGGGGGGGGGGGGGGGGGGTCATGTTTTCATAGGCTAAATTTGCCACCCCTACTTACAAGGACATCTCTTGGAGCAAATTTATAATAAATTATACACACTGATTACAAGTTTACAACTCAAACATGCAATCTTTACAGATATAATGGTTAAGGTTGGGTGGGAGAGGAATGGCTTAACACTCAACCATATATTTAGGAAGAACAACTACCCTTATAGGATGATGCTGCAAATTCAAGTTACCTGATTGAAACTAGCATATGATGGATCATCAGAATCACTGATGACAGGAACACCTGCAGATAATTGCAACCTTTGCAGCAACGACCTGTTCCCAACTAAGGTTGCCCGAGCTTTATCAATCAAATCCTGTTTTTAGTGCAACCAGCACAAACATTTTTAAATCCAGCACAGCACAGTAAAGCAACATATATAATAAAAAAAAAAGGTGATTGGACAGCTCTTTGCTACTAATAATCAGAAAGTATTGGTCCCAACCATAGCAACTTGTAAAGTACAGAAAAGCTATAGATGAACAGTATATACAGACTCTGAAAAGGTAGAGGATAAACTAAATTCATAGGTGCAAACAAAAATAAGTATACTTCTTACTTTTGAACTGCATTTCTTTCGCTTTTTCATAGATTCCATCATTAAGGCACTCAACTTCTGCGTTAAGACTTGTCATGTGAAGATTGTTTGATGTAGACTAAAGTATCAGATACTAAATGCTACAGATTCAGCGGTAAGATTTCCACTACATAGTTAACACGGCCTTCATTTCTTTGGAGGACTAAACTTGCATCATATGAACTCTTCAGTCAGTTTGTAAAAGTTTTGTGAATTTGTTTCTCCCTGAATATCCTTACGCTTTCTCATTGTCCCACACTACAAGATTGAAAACTGGACCGTGACAGAGTTCAAGTACGGATTCGAAGTGTTATTACTTATTACAAGATTATACAGTTTCCAACATCATAACCCGGAAGTTCAAGCAATAACACATACAAATTTTGACTTTTTTACAGGCAATAGAAAATCATTGGATGAAGAACTGAACAGCAATCAGTTTCTCTTTTTACCATGTTGGTAGCCAGATTCCAGTTTTTCACAAGGAACTCAAGAACTCGAAATTTTTTCCGCAAGTTGATTCGAGCTAGAAAGTCATCCAATTTTTTTTTTCCTAAAGAACCATTAAAAAGCTTTAGATACTTTGAAGAACAGGGGAGAAAGAGAAAGAAATCCAGTCTAATGGTGGACAAGAAAAGAAGAGGACTATAACAAATTTGGAGATGCAGTATTTTCTTGTTTTATCCAAAAAAAAATAACGTTCTCCTTATTTCCATCTCATCACCAATCTATGTTATCCTAATTCTTTACATCAAAAAAGGACAATTATTCTATGTTAGACGGGCTCGTTATGGGCGTATATTTGACAAGTATCCGGTACAGTTACACTCAAATTGTCTAATAATAGCAAGGAATATCCTTCATTCTGTTAACCCTCAGGGGTTGGCCTGGTGGTAATTGGCTTGAGCCTTGGGGCCTTTCAAGGTCTCAAGTTCGAAACCCACTGGGTGCAAACAATTTCTGAGGGCCATCGGACTGGGGTAAAACCCTGAATTACCCGTGGTGCACTTGCGGGAAACTCCTTGCCGAGGGCCTGTGCACCCCCGGGATTAGTCGGGGCTCAAAGAGACCCGGACACCCGGTGCTTAATCAAAAAAATATCCTTCATTCTGTTAAACAAGAGAGATTGAACTTTGCTGTTCTTTTGCTAATTTTTGGTTTAGACCCCTAGGACATGAATATGTCAAGGAAACTAAGGTTCCATGTAACATAGTCTCAACAAATTTGTCTCGACTCTTGAGGCTTCCTCTTTTTCCTTTTCCTCGGTTAGCATGATTATTGAAATTTCACACTGGAGTTTGTTTAATCACTAATATACCGTATTCTCTGGTTATTTATCACAAATTATTTTAATACCAAAATATAATTCTTTCTTTTGAACGTAATCAACTGAAATATTTCTTCCTTCTGGCTTTACCAATAACTATAAAAAAATCTAAGCCAACATAAAATGCATCTAGCTAAAACTTTACATATTACGACAATGCTTTGTTCCACATTTATATGGCATGATTCAAGCAACCTGGTTCATTTTTTCCTACATTTCCGTATTAAATTTTATCTAATTTGCAAGAAATTCAAACAATGTTAAGGTTCCAAAACAAAAAAAAGAAAAATGCACTCACAGATTAGTCTACATACATATGTTTATTCTTTTTTAAACTAGTATACATACATTTAAAAAAAATGGTAGCCCGATGCACAAAGCATCTTGCGTTAGCAGGGTCTATGTTAATGTTAATTTGTCTTGATACACAAATTATTGAGTATTGAAATAAAACGGATCCAAATAGAGTAGACGGATATAGATTCGGGCTTTTTTCATTTTTGGCCCGTTGGCCGAAATTAATTACAGGCGCTAACCAAAATACAGAAAATAAATACACTAATTATGTATATTGTATGTATATTTATGTATACCATAGTATATTACATGTATATTTACACTTAACATACAAAACCTTATACATTTGCTGGCTATTATTTTTTTGAGCGGTCCAAAAATGTAATTATCATTCAGTTGACCCCAACTAGCTTGGGATTGAGGGGAAGTTAGTTGTAATCTACTCCCTCCTTACCAAAATAAGTGTTAGTTGTAATCTACTCCCTCCTTACCAAAATAAGTGTTGCTTTAGCAAAAACAAATTGTCCCAAAATAAGTGTCGGTTTAGTAATTCAAGAGGAATTGTTTCGAACTATACCCTTATATTAATAACCTGTTTGGCCAAGCTTATTTTTCTCTAAAAGTGCTTTTTTTTTAATAAGTGTTTTTAAAAAAAAAAAAATGAGGTGTTTGACCAAGCTTTTGGGAGAAAATAAGTGTTTTTGGGGAGTAGCAAAAACAGTTTTTCAGAAGCTAAAAAAATAGTTTTTGCCCAAAAGCACTTTGAGAAAAATACACTTAGAGCCCGTTTGGATTGGGTTATTGGCTGGCCAGCTTAAAGCCATTTTGTGCTTAAAATAAGCCCCAAAAAATAATTGGGCCCGTTTGGCTTAGCTTATCTAAGTCGCTTATAAGCTGCTTTTTTTAAGCCCATCCAAACATGTTTTTAGAAGCACTTTTTAAAAACTTGGCCAAACACAAACCGCTTTTTGCCAAAAAAAAAAAAGCATTTTTTTAAAATAAGCTGATTTTAGAAACTTGGCCAAACAGGTTATAATAGTGCTCATTTTTCAAGAAACATATAGCAGTAACTTAGTAAACTATACCTTATATTTATTTGTTTGGATTAATGAGCGTGAAATGAGCTAAAATGACACTTATTTTGGGACGAAGGGAGTAACAATACCTGTTTAGCAGCAAGCAACTCACGGCATTGCTCCTTCAAGCTACACATTTCATCCTCAACTTTCTTGATCCTCGAAACTAGCTTCATCGGGTTAACCTGCAACCCAACATAAAAATATTACGCCACGTAGCCCAACATACAATATTATACAAAAGCATTATACATAACGTATCAACGTTGTCTAAAACGTGTTTATACACAAATATGGACTAAACCACGTAACAAACTCAAAATATGGGCTACTTGGCGTAAATATTTTCTCCTAGCAGACATAGATCCTAATTTTCCCAAGGTTTTTTTTTTTTTTTTTTTTTTTTGGAAAAATTGAAAAAATCCAGAAAAAAAAAAAACTGAAATGGGTTAACAAAAAAGATTTAAGGGGGTTGAGTTAATTACAAACATTATCAGGGTAGACTTGTTGAAATTCCTTTTCCAGCTTGTTTTGAACTATGTTTAGGTCATGGTTAGCTTTAGTAAAAAGGTTTAATAGACCATCAACTGATTGATGTTGTTCCTTCTCTAAATGATGATAATGACTTAGATTACGATGACCCATTTAGCCCTTTCTAGTGATTTGTTTGGAAATTGTAGAAATGAAGAATTCTTGGACTTACAGTTTAACTTGAGAGTAGAGGGTTTTTTGAATTATTGGGGAGGGAATTGTCAAATGAGTTCTTGAACTATTGGAGTATTGTGGAATGATCCCTTAAGTTGTGGGTAGGTATATTTTCTTTCCTAAAGTATTACCTTAAATACTTAATATGACCCTTTAAATTTGTAAAAGTTGAAAACATTTTTGGTTTATCTGATAGAACTCCCAAATGGATCCATTTAAAACTAACTAAAATAACATTTGTTACTCCTTCAAAAAAGACAAAATTATTATTCAAGTTTTGTTAAAAAAAAAAAGACATTACGTTCCGCGTCTTCCGATTGTCCGACAAGTCATCTACTTAAAAGGACTCTCCCTGCAGTCCGCCCTTTCTTGAATTATTTGGTAATGCAATACTTGTTGAATACAAAGAACAAAATTCATTTCGACTCAATTGTAGTTCTCAATCATTTCGTGACATCGGGCGTGGCCCAAGCTAAATCACGAACATGATGGAGATCTTCTTGTGCAATTCTATTGTTACCCTATTGGAAGTTGATTTCATTACTAATATCCACTTCTTTTTTTCAAAATTTTCAGTGTTCTCTTGTTTGAACTATTTAGTTTTTGCGTCTCTAGTGCTAAAATTAGAGAAGAAGATCTCTATTTGGATGTTTTTATTCTAATCACATGAAAAACATATGACATTTCCATAAATTTGAATAACACGTTTTGATATCTCGTAAGTTGGAAAAAAGTGCTACTATAATTTTTCCAAACTGAAAGGACCATATATGCTCAAGATAATACAATAAGGATGGGAAAAGACATACAATCAAACTTTAAGGGAACATTTGAATGGCAGGGAGACCTTTGGTAAATGTAAGACAGACTACTAAACGAAGGCTTTACGTTTAGAAAAGTACTCATTTGTGTGGCCCATAGTGAGTTTAGCATATAAGAAAATATGTACGAAAGATAATTAGTTCACTCGCTGTTTTTCTTTTTTTTTTTTTTTTTGGTTTCCACGCGAGGGATAGAGCGCTCCCTTACAAAGGTGACTGCATATCAGAACTCAAACTCGACATATCTGGTTAATGATAAAGAGTATTTATCACTCTACCATAACCTTTATTCGTTTACTTGTTGCTTCAAGTAAAGCAAAACGATGCACTGTACAATTGAATTTTGCTTTTGAGCTTTGAACATAATTTCTTTTTGTATTTACAGACCTAAATCACATCAAAAGTTTTGCTGCTTAAATGTAGTTTTCGTAATTTGACAAAAGCTTTTTTCAGTTTTAGAACTCAATATATTTTCCTGAAGCACCATTTTCGTCAGCATAAACTTTACATATTCGGAGGAGTATATAAGACTTGGCCAATTTTATTTTGCTTCAACATTTTAGATACCAAACACTTAAAATCTTACTTTTATCACTGTCTCAATATGTTCTGAAAGTTGACACTAGCTAAGAGTCTATCTTGCACGCCATGTTGCCAAAATAAAGTTTTACTTTACTCCCCGGGGAACTTTTATTTTTGTAACAATCGAGAAATTTTTTAAGGCTAACTCGCACATGATTTGAAACACGGTGGATAATGAACCATCCGTCTACCATTCTCAACTAAATTATTAGACTTTGTCTGCGGCAAAGTTCAAACTCATAACGTGCCCTTAAAAGATTAAAGTCATCTTATCTTTACTACTACCTGGTAGACAGCTCTTAACAATGCTTTGAATAGCAATCTTTTGTACCACATTCAATAGAGTTGATGGGAAAGCTTAATAGAGTGACCAAGTTAAGCTCTTAGATTAAGCGAGTGTCCAACCAATCGCGACAAGCAGCCCTGCACCAAGCAAGTCGTAGTCCCAGCTTTTTCTCCTTCTATTGAGTTGGATTGCAAATAGGAAAAGAAAAGAGAAAAAGTTTTTAAAAAAAACCCATGGATCAGAGAAAAATATCTTATATTAAAATGAATTTGACCACAAAAATTTGGTTCTTGGTTTCTCTGAATGTTTACCAGGGCAATAGTACATTCTACTGAGAATTCAAGCCAAAATTGAGTTGAATAATAATCATTATTTTTAATAATTGTGTCCGAGCCAGCTTGCGCACACCTCGATTATTCTACTGGGTGTCTGCTACCTCCCAAGAAACCAACGTAATTAATTTAAGCAGGACAATACTGGGGTACAAAATTTTTCTGTCTGACCAATTCATGCATGTCATGGACTATCTTAAACACAGCATCTGGCTTTGCTAGCCTTAGAGCATTTTGGGACATGATTCTGAGTTCATCTTGTCTGGTACCAAACCACTCACCAACTATTTTGGCTATCTCTTTCGGTGACCTTGAGAATTTCCCACATCCGTTCTCGACAACATATGGCACATTTCCAGCTTCCTGTAGTAGATAAAACATATAAGGATAGGAAATTAGAGGTTGAACGACCCCAAAGTTATGCATAACAGGAAACATCGCATTGACAACAGAAATGAACCTAGATATAAGAGGATATATTGAAACTTAATTGTTCCATGTTTGGTTGTAGTAAACTTATATTCTGCTTCTAGGATGATGAAGACATCAATGAAAGGCATGAGAAGCATTCAAAAGCAGTATGCGAAAAGGTTAAAATGAAATACTTATTGCAGGCTTGAAACCATTAGGGGTCGTTTGGTTGAAGGTTAGGAGGTGATTTATTCATTTATTAAAACCTGTATAATTTGTACTATGTTTGGTAGCATTTTTTTTGCTATGCATAAAATTCAACACACTAAATACGGTGTTTGGTTAGCAATTTAGAATCCCGCATAACTAATACTAATGTATAAGTTATGAGAGAATCTATGTATTATTTTATGTAGGATAGAAGATAGAATAACTAATACATGAATAACCAAACCCTAGATAACTTAACCCTGATTAACTAATGCTTGCATTACTCTAACCAGCAACCAAATGACCCCTTAAAGTTTGGAAGCTTGAACAGGTCCCATTAGAAATTTTAGCATGATATCCCCCAACCCCACCGCCGAGGAAAAGAAAGGAGGGTATAAAGAGAGAGAGAGAGAACACTCTTTCATGTTACTTCTTGGCTAACAAATCTATCCCATCTGCTACCAGGAAAGAATGACGCAGAACAACTAAAGTGCAACTTTGGAAATGACTCTCGGAAATGAGAAGTCAAAAAGTGAAGACAACATTCCAATGAAGTAGATAGTTCACTATACTCCCAATACAGGAAGTACCAAGTAAGAACAAAAACTAACTATGCTTCTACCCCAGATTAGTTTAGAAGGAGTAAGAGCATATGTGAAACTGGAATTGCAATCCTCTTAAAGTTCTTCCTCATCAACGATGGTCTATCATATCTAAGAGACGAATCATGGTTCTTCATGCAGTAAGCTCTTACATATTTAACAGACGTCTTAGTAGTAGTGGTACTTACGTCACTTCTCACATTTGAAAGACTGCAGTTTTCTGTAAAATCAATTCGCTATATACCCTCTAGAGCCATATTTTCTGCCTAACACAAATCCCCGCTTTCTAAAACTAGCAGCCCATACACCAGATACCATTGAGGAAAAACCTTCAACTATAATGTGTCAGCATGGAGGCAAATGATCTTTTGAACTTACTTCATGATAACTAGAGTCCTTTATTACCATTTTAAGCTTTCAGAAAAGAGCCCTTGGCATTCTTTAGTTAGCCTTCTTCTTAGGATGCACCGTACGATATTAGTTCCTTAGATGGAGAAAAGCTGAACTCGCAAAGGGCACAACCTCGGTGGCTTAATCTAGATAGAGATGTAAACACAGCCGGCTAAACCGGTCTGGTCTAGGCCTAAATACCGGGCTTGGACTGATTCCAATGTTGTCTCTGGCTAGAGAGCCAGACCCATGTACCCCTAAAAAAACTAAACATTTCAAAAAAATTAGTTGGAAAAATACGAATTGAATATACCAAGATGAAATCAACAAACTTTCTGAAAGTTGAAGATTTCATAGAAGAGTTTGGAAGTTAGTTGAAAAAAAATAAAAATTAGTATTTTTGTAGTATTTTATGAGATCATAAAATAATCACGAAATTTCTTCAGAATCGTCAATGTTAATGATATTTGGTGTTTGAATTTGATTCTTTTTGTAATCACTTCCTTTGTTGAATTTAATAATATTTTGAGGTTTTCTCCTTCAATTTTACGAATATTCCTCTATGAAGGTAATATTTTTCCAAGTCACAATTACAAAAGATTTTAGAAAAAACAAGGGGAAAAGGCATAAAAACACCCCAAAACATGTCCCGGATTACCCCAAATTTGGGACAAGTTTGAGGGTGTTTTTATGCCTTTACAAAACAAAAAACAAAAAAGAAAAAACTAAATACCAAGCCGTTCGGACCCACCAGGGAACAGTCCAGCAGGCTAGTGGTCTTGGGCTTGGGCCAGTACCAACATTTCAAAAAATTTAACCAGCCACGACAGGACATGGTACACCTGCAGCTTAACGAGGACATGACCCTAGATAGGAGGATATGGAGGTTGAGGATTAGGGTAGAAGGTTAGCAAGTAGTCGAGCGTTGTCTAGTTTCCCTTATCAGTATTATTAATATTTCTCTCCTACTATCTTATTCTTCGATTTTATTATTACCTGTTGTTTTCTTTGCTTCGGTTATCGTATTATTTGTTGTTGCTACTATCCTCATCTTCACTATTTTCGGCATGGCTTCTCCCAACTGTATTTCCTTTCCATACTTGATTTTGTTGTGTTTTACTTGAGCCGAGGGTCTATCGAAAACAACCTCTCTACCTTCACAAGGTAGGGATAGCACGGGAGTACACCACCCTCCTCAACCCCACTTGCGGGATTACACTGGGTATGTTGTTGTTGTTGTATGACCGGCATAGTTAAGTTGAGATGCAGCCCAGGAGGAATAGGCCGGTATGGGCCTGTCTTAACGGGCTGGTATTGGGTGAGTTAGGCTCAATTGTCAGGTTTAGTAAAGAATAACTAAAGGACTCATTAATGTCAATGCTCTGAAACGTCATGAAATATCATTCTTTACATCAATCTGTCCAACTCCACGGAGGATTTCAAATACAGGCGAAACTGTCAAACCTAGGATAACTTCTTAAGGCACTTTCTTCATGGCAAAGATCGAAAAACACAAATTTCCAACTTCGCCGAATTTATTGACCTTCAAGAAACTTACACAAGATTTTGTTGAAACAAAGAACAAAAAGTTCAAAACATGTCATTCTTTCCATTTGCTGAACTTTCACTTCCCAGCATAAATTTCGGATGGCAGTATTATTGAATTAGTAATCTGAAGCAAATTACACATAGAAGCAGCTACTTTTTTTTTTTTTTTAATGGTATACATTTCAAATGGAAAATTTGAGAGAGGTACCACAATCAGCAGTTTCTTCTCCCTTGGATGACACAAGTGTTAGGATTTTCTGATTGAGTGCAAGACAAAATAAAAAAAAGAACTCCGAGAAAAAGAACCAAATAACATTGTGAATACTCGATATACCTGTCCAGCAATGTAACCATTAAGAATTATAGGCAGTCCACGAATCATGGCTTCCGCAATAGTCCCTGGTCCAGCCTACAGACAACCACAATAATCAGAGTAGTATTCTTTTTCAGTTTGTTTTAGTGAAGACAGCTAGAAAGAAAGTGACAAACCTTAGTAATAATGCAATCACAAGCTCCCATGCATTCCTCCATTTTAGTGACAAACCCCTTTACCTGAAACGTGACATAGATACCCTAAGGACACGCATAAATGTTTGAACATGTAAACCTTTAGTCAAAGATATACTACATACATTGGCAATTTGGTATTATATGTGAGTCACACTGACATGTACAGTAAATCTGCGACTCACATATAGCAAAATGTTACTCTAAATGGATTAAAAGGAAAACCACGGTGCTTAAAAGGTATGAAAACTTAAACAAAATTCCCCAAGTTAAAACATAAACGGACAATTACCGACATCCGTGTCTTTAGGAGCTATTTTGGCCATGACAATTATTCACTTTTTTCTGGAATAATTTTTCACTTTATTTCAAAATCAGTGGTTGGTTATAAAATTTCCAAATCCAACTTGGAGTTGGATTTCAAATTTGGAAAAGTGCTCAAAACCTGCTGTTAATTCCAGCTTCATAAAATCCAAATAAACTGCTCCCTTCTTTCCTTTGCAAAAGTATAACCAAACATAACTCCATTTCAACTCCAACTTCATCAATTCCAAATAAAGTGAAATATATTTGGAATCTATGGCCAAACGCCTACTAAGTATCCATAACCAGCTTGTCTGTGGTCATTATTATTTGAGTAAAACTTGACAAGGATGGCATACAAATGATCTAGAAATATAATCATAGAAGTTCATGATACATGGTAATCTTAGTACACCAGTCAAATGAGAAAGATGTAAAAGAAATTCGGGCGAAGATGGAGGTCTGATATCAACAATAGAATGGTGTGATTATGGGATGCCAAACTTACCACACCAATCAAAATGAAAGGAAAAAATAAAAAGGTCTAACAATTGAGTGTTTCCTAAGAGATACTCAACAATATCAGAGAACTTCCAGATAATACACTAAAGAAATTAGTGTGAAAATGTAAGGCTGGCAAAGTTTCAGTGACTAATACTTGAACAGGAACTTTCCACTGCACTGAAGTCAATCTGTTGAAAAGCTTCTTATTGCGCCCACATATTACTAGGACCTGACCGATTGGCTCCCCGATAGTTTCATCATAGAGTGCATCTCCAAGTGCTCGAGCAGTAGCCTCTATTGGGCCCATTCCTTCCCCACCACCCATCAGTAGTACTGCTGGGAGATGATCCTCCATTCCAAGTTCCTTCCTCAGTTCAACCTAGAAGTGGATTAGAGAACAGTCTAAAAAGCACTGATAATATGAGAGATGGTGCAAAGAATATGAGAAAATATACGGACCCAACAGTAAGCTAAACATTCAGTCACAAGTGAATTTGAGAAATTTTTTTACTGAGCACCGGAGAGAATTCTATTTACAGGTCCTAGATCTTTTAGTAAATCACAAGTCCTTATTATATTTGGTCGCTCTACCACAATGCATCAGCAGATCCCCGTGTACATTATCCAACATGGAGGATTAAGATCTTGTCACAGTTACACAGTATAAGAAACAAAGCAGAGGTCTTTGCAATCTGAAAGTTCTTCCCACAGAAGGACAGAAAATTTTTACCACAGATAAGAAGGGAAATATTCTAGTTAAATTTAAAAACAACAGAATACTCTATACTCTATCTTTCTTGAAGTCTAATTGATCCTGGACAAAAATGCTTAATATTGATCTTTCTTGAAGTCTAAATGATCCTGGACCCCTAGAAGGGGGTTTGGGGTCAGAAAGGTTTGCAGTGCAGGAATGGGAGAGGTAATGCTTGATAATTATTTTACCATTGAGATTTACCATAATTATGCTCCTGTTTGGTCAAGCTTCCAAAATCTGCTTATTTTGAAAAGTGCTTTGGTCAAAAGTACTTCTAAAAAAAGTATATCCATTAATTTGTGCTTGTGTCAAGGTTCCAAAAGCGCTTCCGGGAAAAAGATAACGTTTTTTAGCTTATGAAAAACAACTTCTGCTACTATTCAAAAGCACTTATTTTGTGCCTTAAAGCATGGCTGAACATCTCAACTCTCTAAAATAAACACTTTTGGCTTCTCAAAAGCTTGGCCAAACAGGCTATAAGTTTATCAATTATGAAAGATGTGATGCATCTATAGCTGCTTCTTCATATCACATTTCAATATGTACTCATGCAATACTTAGCAGCTGGGTGGTGCTTAACAATCCTTGTGAATTACTGAGCAGTTGGAACAGATCTAACACGACCAAAAGCCAAACAAAATGGTGGGATACATTCCTGCATGCCCTCTGGTATGCTGGTGGACAATATGAACTATGAAGAGATCAAAATGACTTGTGTTTTGCTATTTTATTTAAGAAGAATATGTAGATGATGCTGAATCAGTTTTAGATCTTACAAGTGCCCTAAAGGGATAAGATAGGGATACACTGAAATTCTGGATTTGGCTACTGATGTACATACTTTTGCAGCACTTTATTAGTGCTTTTTTAGTGTATTTATTGCCTTCTCAAAAAAACAAATGTTTCCTGCAATAGAATGCTGTCTGTTCTTTTTCTGTCAAGGTAACATACTGTATTAATAAATCATCAGCGTAAAGTGCTGGAATCCAAAAATTTACAGCTTTGAATCTACATCCAAAAGAGTAAAAACAAGACTATCTCTAAATCCTATTTCATCTTACAAGGATCCTAGGATGTCTACTATAGAAACAGGGTCATCTATATACTCTGAACTACACCAATAACAAAAACTTATAATGCAATTCATTTTAATCTTTTGCCAGGAGCTGCTATTGCCTTCAAAACATCTAGAATTTCTCTCCTTCCATATGGTCCACCAAATTACTGCTGGGACAATTCTCCATCTGTCTTTGTTTGTGCAGCCACCTCTCTCAGTATTCCAGCTTAATAGAGCCTCTCCGGTTCTTTCAGGCATAGTCCACCTGATACCCCTGAAACTGGTGAAGAGATTCCATAACTGACTAACCACTTTACAATGAAGAAACAGATGGTTAATTGTCTCTGCCTTTCGCTCACAAAAAAAAAAAATCTTGAACACATATGTATGCCCCTCTTCATGAGATTCTCCTGGGTAGGAACAGCTTCTTTCACTACCAGCCAAGTGAAAACAGTCACTTTGTAAGGGATTTTGACTTTCCAGATAACCTTCCAAGGCAAAAAACCGATCTGAGATCCCATCTGATTCATGTCCTTATAAGCAGAACTTACTGTAAATATACCTTTGCTGTGACATTTCCATCTCAAAGTATCTTCTCCTTCTTGCAGCCCTTTACATTGATCTAAAGTGCCATAAAAATTAGCCAATCTTTCAATCTCCCAGTCTTGCACCAACCTTCTATATGTCAAATTCCATCCTTGATTAGACCATACTTCATGTAGAGTGGCCTCCTGTTGTTGATTCAAAATGTAGATATCAGGGAACAATTGTTTAAGACTACCATTCCCTAACTAATTGTCTTCCCAGAACAAAATCCTCCTGCCATCTCTCACATTAAAACTAGTTCTTTCCAAATTTCTTATTGATCTCCACAAACTAGTGCCATATGTGGTGTTAACTTCTTTTGTCTTCCAGAATCCTTCCTTTTCATATTTAGCTTGAATCACGGTGCCCCATAGAGTTTGATCTTCCTTAGGAAGTCTCCAAAGTCATTTCATCAGGAGACTTCTGTTCTGCTTCCTCAGATTTCTGATTCCTAACCCTCCAAGTTTCTTGGCCAGAATTAAGGTTGCACATTTGATTAAATGGTAGCCTTTTGTGTCCTTGTTTCCTTGCCACAAAAAATTCCTCCTAAAAGCATCAATTCTTGCCTCCACATTGACTGGAAGTGGGAATAGAGACATCAGATAACTAGGTAAGGCATCTAACACAGAATTAATCAATACCAATCTCCCACCCAGAGATAAATAATTCTGCAATCTGTTCTCTCACTCCTCTATCATGTATAGTGTGGCTTGTAGAGGAAAATAGCACAAGAACTACTTAAAGACGACTGAACAATAGCATAGTGGAAATGAGAGGTTGGAGGTCCGAGTTACCAAGGAAGCAAAGTGATAACCGGCCACTGTTTAGGCAGGGCGTAGTGGGGAAGGGAATGGTGTTTACCATATCAAAAGGAGCAAATCCTTGCAGCCTACATGATCTCTCTTAATCTGGAGGAATGTTCACACTTGTACTCTGGATATATCTATACACTCTATAGTGTCAATATTGCTTATTGGCATCTTAAAATTCACCTATGAGATGGCAATGTTCCATTCATACTCTTACACTCACTACAATTAGCAAGATGCTGCAAAATGCCAGAGTTTTGTTCTGCAGCACTGAAACATGAAAGAATAGATCTGTTGGAGTCCCATATCAGCCCAACAACCCCTCCTCCCTCCCCCCCGCACGGCTAGGACTGGACATCCAAAGCGTGGACGGTATAAGATGGGTGGCAAAAATCATATGAATAATGAATTGGCATGGGCGTGGCTTTGATACCATGTTAAGATATGACATTTAGGCTTAATTCAACCCCGAAAGCTAGCTCAAGAGGTGAGGATTGCCCAAGCCATTTAAAGAGACCACTTCAACAACCACCACCGCCAACCCCCCTACTAACGCCCAGGGCTGGACATCGGGAGTGTGGACAATTTTTAATATGGGGCCCAACATCGGGTAACAAGAATTGGGATGACTCATGCTCTAATACCATGTTAAAGAAATGAACCTTGGGCTAAACTCAACCCTAAAAGCTAGGGGTTGAGTTAGGCCCAAATGTCATATCTTTACATGGTATCAGAGCAGGCAGAGGTTCTGCGTTATCTCACCACCACCCATTATCAAAAAGAATTTTCACGTGTTTAACCCATGAAAAAAGAATCAGGCCCGCATATGAGGGTGGCGTGTTGAGAATATAATTAAGTAAATAAAAGTGTGCTCATTCTAATAGCTTAAGCTTTTTGATGAGATGGTCACACACTTCAACAAGATCAAATTGGGAAGTGATGGGAATAATGAGCCAATTCTTAATGCAAATAAACACCTATGCGTTGTGTTTAATAAAACATAAAAACAAGGACATGATACAGAAGTAAGATTGTGGGGCTCCCTATTTCCATGCACCCTGGGCAAGGAGAAGTAGAGAGGAATTATACCTACCTTGGGAGGAACTGGCTTCACAAATGAAGGTCGTACAGGAAGCCCATAAACTTTTATTTGATCTAGCTTGAGACCAGCTTTCAGTGCTCGTTTTGATACCTCTTCTGATGGACAGTAGCACCTAGTAACAAGTTTGTGAAACCTAAATATGCAATTGCAAAACAATATTAGTACAAGGATCAAAATAACAGAATTGTTGAACAACTATAAAATATACCATGTAGGATGGCAAGTGCTTAAATCTGTTATAACAGTGGTAAATATGATCTTCTTCAAGAGACCCTTGGACCTCAAAATGCGAAGAGGAACATGCTGCATTAGAGGATGTACGCTGATAATAATATCAGGTTGATATTTCATTAAACCTTTAGCAATCTCACTGCACAAAGTAGGAGAGAAGGCTTGTTAAACAACTGAAGCTGCTACAAGGGAAAATAAAAATTAGTCAGCTGTAAGCTGAACGGAGATAGATATATATATATATATATATAGATCTTCAACCAATCAATGTTTATACTAAAGACATGGAAGGGAAACATTTTTTTCATAAAAAATTAAGACAACAGAATGTCATAAGTTCATAATATTAAGAGATGAATCAAAAGAAACGATTAACTGAGAAATAGGGGAAACATGAGTAGAAAACTGATAGTATCATACCACGATTTTGTTACAAATTTATCCATTGTTCCAGTAGTTATAACCTTGAGAAAAGCAATGACTCGTGTTGATTGGTGTAAGGTTACTGTTGACGAAATAACTATTCAATGTGGTAATGGCATTTGGAAGATAGTTCCTTTATAACAGGATAAAAATATAGTTAAATGCTTTTGAGTGTTTAGAGTCAAGATAAGCTGAGATGAGAAAGTTGATCGTCCTAAAACTAGACTGGTTGTCAATTGACACACTCAAATATATGGCTTTGACTACTATGACATAGGCTTAGCCACTTGGACCGACCTTAGGCGGGCACCCCTCCAAAGTCCAAAGTCCAAAGTACAATGGAGGTGATATGTGACCTTGACTATTATGATACTGTATCTCCACTAGGCACTAGCTAAAATTGGATCGCCTTCTATCCTTATTTCTAGGGTAGACATGGTCCACTGGCACCCTCATCAATTTGAATCAAGAATGCTTTTTGTGTGTTAAACTTTCTATCAGAAACCACCAGGGATTGTTGATTAGGAGAAGTCTAGATTAACGTGTAGATTTCGCTCTACATATTGCTTCAAATCTCGTGTTTCACGAGAAAAAAAATACACAGCGATAGATTGTCACTTTATCAAGCTAAAGATTGAGCCATGATGCACTATTACGAGCTTCGTCAATTCAAATGACCTTTTCTTATACTGGTGGCATTCGAACTAACTTGCACGCACCTCAACTATTCCACCTGGTACCTGCTACCTCCAACCAACATATGTACTAGAAACTCTGCCCACCAAAGCTTAGACAAATGGGA
This sequence comes from Lycium barbarum, assembly GCF_019175385.1. Lineage (NCBI taxonomy): Eukaryota > Viridiplantae > Streptophyta > Magnoliopsida > Solanales > Solanaceae > Lycium > Lycium barbarum. The sequence continues at coordinate 112,336,551 of NC_083345.1, read as the reverse complement.
AAAATCACCTAGTATTTTTTTTTTTTTAATCTCTGCTGGAATTTGGACCAAGACTCCAAGGTTTGTACCCGCTTCATTGACCACTAGGCCATACCCTTAGGTTCAATTCAAATGCCCATTTAGCAGTTATCCTCAGAAAATCGCTCTGAAGTTCCAAGATCCAATACCCTCACACCAAAGTAGAAGCATACAATATGTACGCTCCATCTTGGGGAGTGTTAAGAATTGTAAAAATTATGGACTTTAAGCCTAACTCAATCCCAAAACTTAGCTCATGAGATGAGAATTAATACCATATAAGGAGATAATTTACATTAATTGATTTAAAAAGGACCATATAAGGTAGATAACTGCTCATCTCCTCAACCAACGTGAGATACTTAACATCCCCTGCACACCAAGGGGGTTGGACATCTCGAGTGCGCTAATATAACATGGGAACCCAACATTAGGTAAACCAAGAAAGATGATGGATCTGACTCTGACACCATGTAAAGAAAAAGGACCTTGGGCCTAATTCTACCCAACAACTAGCTCATCAGGTGAGGATGACCAAAGACCATATAAGGAAATAACAATTAAGGATGAACTCCTGGTAATGGTCCTTGAAAGTTGAAACAAGACCACAGAGGTGGCTTGACATTGAATGATAAGCAGCTGCTCGATACAATAATTTTTCTAAAGCCACACGTGAATATGCATCAATGTTCAAGTTCACATTCTTGATTCAGTTCAATGCTAATCGAAAGGGATGCAGAAAGCAAACACATTAAGCCTGATAGTGATACAAAGCACATCTAGCTCTCAGCACATTTGGAAAAGAGATGCAGATTGCTCGTTGCTGCATAGACTATAACCATATTCTAAAAAGGATACTATACCAAATATTCTTAAAAGAAATAAAGAATACTATATCATCGATGCTAATAGATTAAGGGACTTACATAATCCAACTAAATCAAAGAAGTCATTCTTACCGAGCAATAAAAGCAGATGTAGCAGCAAAATTAGTTTGATGAACTAAACGAGGAGCAGTAGCATAATATGTCATTCTCCACAGAGATCCATGTTTCACTAAGAAGTTGTAACTCCGTGGCAATTGGTTGAAAGGCCAGGGTGTATGTTCCGTCCATAAATCAGTAACAAACACCTGCAATGCTCCCTCTTTAAATGGATATAACAAAATCAACGTTACTCATATCTCTCATTCTTTATCATATAAAATACGCATAAATCGCTACTTATTAGCATACCCCTTGCAACAAGTTCAACCAAATCCAATACTTTCAGTTCAGACCATATATACATATAAATACAAACTTATAACTGATTATACAAACTCCGAACCCACTGGCTCTAAAAGCTGATTTGGATGGCTGTTACATATCGTTTAATAACGTATGGTATTGTATCATACTGTGTACTGTATTGTTTTGGTGAATACAACGTTTGGATAAATTGTATCATTTCTCTTCATTACCTAAGATCACACATCAGCAATCTGAAGGATAAACCTACAATATTATTTAAAAAGTAGGGTACGAGGTAGAGTTATTATAAAGAATAGATAGGGTAAAGGAAAATATATGATTATTAAATAATAAGTAAATGCAAAATAAGGAGAAAAAAGGGTAACGACGCGACCACACACCAAATCTGTTGTTACATAAAATGAGACTTTTCATAGTTACCTTAGTCCTAACGATGGACTTGACGATATACAATAAAGTTTAAGCAACAATCAAAACAAAAATTGTATTTAAAATAACAATACGATACAATACAATAGGTAACAACCATCCAAACAATTAGGTGAGAAGTCAATAGGGGTCTATCAAAACCTGACCTGATATTTATCTCCAAATTCTTCGTTGAAAGCAGCCCTAATAGCTTCAGCAGAAGCTCTATGACCCCCACCAGTATCACTCATCAAAATAAGCACCTTTTTCGGAGGTTCCGATTCAATACCATTAACAAGTATTCCCTCATTCTCCAATACTACACTCCCCTCTTCTCTAACCCCATTTCCCTCTCCACAATGAACCCCACTACCAACTGAGGAAAACCCAAGACGTATTTTCTCACAATGGAATCTAATAGCCTTATTAAATTGAAATAGTGCTCGACTAATACTTGATGAAGCACTCCTACTGCTAATACTCAAACTCAATAAAGATGCAGCTTTTGGCTTACCTGTTACCCTACCTTTTTATGATCACTCTACCCCGTACCCTACATTTTTATATTATATGGTTGATGTGCAGCATTTTATAACGATGGGCAACGATACAATATATCCAAACGTTGTATTCATCAAAACAATAAAGTACAATATAAAACAATACAAATACGATACATTATGAAACTATGTGTAACAACCATCCAAATCGTATATCGTCTAAGCTTATTAGGTGAGAAGTCAAATAGGAGTCAATCAAAACTGACCTGATATTTATCTCCAAATTCTTCATTGAAAGCAGCCCTAATAGCTTCAGCAGAAGCTCTATGACCCCCACCAGTATCACTCATCAAAATAAGCACCTTTTTCGGAGGCTCCGATTCGACACCATTGTTAGGTATTCCCTCATTCTCCAATAAACTCCCTTCTTCCCTAACCCCATTACTCTCTCCACAATGAACCCCAACCCCAACTGAGGCAAACCCAAGAGGTATTTTCTCACAATGAAATCTAATAGCTTTATTAAACTGAAAAAGAGCTCTACTAATACTTGATGAAGCACCTCTACTACTAATACTTAAACTCAATAAAGGTGCAACCTTTGGCTTATTCTTACAATTCTTGGAATCAAAATACAAGTAATTAGACAACAAAGTTGAATATGCATCTAAAGTAAAGTTACTCTTACTATTACTAACTCCATTAAACACAAAAGAACCTGTTTGAGATACAAAACCAAAAGGGTTAGTAGGTTCTTGAGTTACAGAAGTGTGCTGCATCATTTTTTTCTGTTCAAAAAAAAGTCAAAATCAGTGGATAATCCAAAAGGGTATTTCCATATAACAAAAAAGATTGGATTTTTTTTTTCTTTTTTGGGCATTAAAGAGAGAAAAAAAAAGGTGTCACTAAATGAAAAAAAGCCAAGCCAAGTATGGTGAAGAGAGAGAGAGTGTGTATGAGAGCCACAAGGAGAGGATTTAGTGGGAAAGATGTACTAATATGCTGAGGAATCTCTTTCTTTGATTTGAACTGCTCACATGACAAATGCAAATGCTAACATAAACTACAAACCAAGGACTAAGGGCCTGTTTGGTTGGTTGCTAAAGTCACGTGGGTATTGGTAATGCAGGAACTTATGTAGGGTTCTCTTGTACTTTGATTATGGCACTCTCTGTTTTAAAATGTTTGTCTTACTTTTGTTTTTAGTCTGTTTTAAAAAAAAAAAAAACTTTTTTAGCAATTCTTTAATTTCAACTTTTCACGTGACATGTTTAAGACCTCACGATTAAGGGATATTTTGATACATTTTGTATATCTTTAATTTAAGATCACAAGATTTCAAAAGTCTTCTTTACTTTCTTAAATTTCGTGTCAAGTCAAAATCAAACAAATATTTTGAAACAGAGGGAGTATTAATTTGTTGTAGTTACTATTCATTTTCTCAAAATGCTTTGTCATGCTATCTTTAGTATTTTGTCATTGCTTCTTAACCTCCGTTATTTCTGTTACGTACTATTTTGATATACTTTTCCCTGAGTCAAGGGTCTATCAAAAACAGTCTATTTTTGGGATAGGAGTAAAGTTTGTGTATATTCTACCTTACTCATACCCCACTTATGTGATTGCACTGGGTGGGTTGTTATTGATGTACTAGTTATTTATTTTCTACTTAATATAAAATAATAGCAGATGCATTTGTAATTTATATGTGCTTTAGTTATGTGGTAGTATCGAATGATAACCAAAAACATAAGTAATGTGTAGAATTTTATATGAAGTAACTGCCAAACAAGATATTAACTGTGTTAATTTAAATATATGAATAGTTTCTACTAGCAACCAAACGACCCTTAAGCTTATTTTGTAAGAACTAAGTTGGCCGACATTAAATTGCAATCAAACTCACTACGATTGGTTGGTGGAATTCCCAAATGTGGGGTCAATGGATAATTGAGTATCCATTGGATAAACAACACTGGATGTGTTGCACATGCTCAATATGTGTAATTTACATTTTTTTTCTCTAGAAAGGAGGAAAATGAGAATTGAGCAATATTACTACTATATTCTATATATTACTATATTATATAAGAGCAAGGACTTTTGTAGTCCTCACAATAATTTTTTAATTTTTTAAAAACTTTTTAATTAATTATTTTTATGTTCTAATTTTATTTATTTAAGTCAATTTTTTTATTTTTTGTTTTTAAAGTCTACTTTTCAAAAGCTATTGAACCTGAGAACTTTTGTAGTCCTCACAATAATTTTTAATTTTTTTTAAAACTTTTTAATTAATTACTTTTAGGTCCTAATCTTATTTATTTAAGTCAATGTTTTTTTAAAGTCAACTTTTCAAAAGCTATCGAACCTCCTACCTTATTTTTCACGTTCTTTGATTTTCTGATTGGTGCTCGATATCTGCATTTGAGCCCAATTAATCTAGATAATTCGCACTGTATCGCGCCTATTCGGGGGGAGCGCTTCCTCCAAAGATTTTTTTCCATATCCATGTTCGAACCCCTAATCCCTAATTAAGAGAGGAGCAGCTCCATCCACTGCACAAGTTAAATTATGTATTTGTCTTAAAAGTTCATTAACTATGTATAGATTATTTATTTAGAACTAAATAACTTCAGAAAATTAGGATACATAAGTTATAATGTCAAATTCTGGCTCCAAATTTGATTTGAATTAAATAATTTCATCAAATTAGAAGTTAAAATATTAAAGGAGTGGAATGAAAATTTTGCTTTCATATAACTACCCACTTGTGGGACTACAATGGGTATATGGTTTTTGTTGTTGTTATTGTACACTTGTACTAACACAAATTATATTTCTTTAGTTAAAATATCTACTTTTATATCTTGAGTTTGGGTCCGGGCTTAGCACGGGCCTCACATAACTAGTATATATATAAGGGCAAACTTTAGGACTTTTGTAGTCCTCACAAGAATTTTCAAAAAAATTTAAAACTTTTTAATTAATTACTTTTAGATCCTAATCTTATTTGTTTAAGTCAATTTTTTTTTAAGGTCTACTTTTCAAAAGCTATCGAACCTCCTACCTCATTTTTCATGTTCTTTGGTTTTCTGTTTGGTACTCGATAGCCGCATTTGAGCCCAATTAATCCAGATAATTCTCACCGTATCGCTCCCATTCAGGGGAAGCGCTCCCTTCAAAGATTTTTTCCATATCCATGTTCGAACCCCTAATCCCTAATTAAGGGAGGAGCAGCTCCATCCGCTTCACAAGTTAAATTATGTATTTGTCTTAAAAGTTCATTAACTATGTATAGATTATTTATTTAGAACTAAATAACTTCAGAAAATTAGGATACATAACTTGTAAATGTCAAATTCTGGCTCCGCATTTGATTTGAAGTAAATAATTTCATCAAAATGGAAGTTAAAATATTAAAGGCGTGGAATGAAAGTTTTGCTTTCATCTATTGAAAATATACTTATATGAAATTTAATTATTACTAACGTAATTATCCACTTGTGGGACTACAATGGGTATATGGTAGTTGATGTTGTTGTACACTTGTACTAATACAAATTCTATTTCTTTAATTAAAATATCTACTTTTATATCTTGAGTTTGGACCCGGGCTTGCACTGGTAGTGCTTATGTCAATTCTTTGGTCAAATTAACACTCGCGATATTTTTTATTTGTATAATAGGAAAGTACGAACCAACTTCAACTTGCCTTACTTTAATTATTCCACAAACTACGTGCTACCTCACACCAATATAGGCATTAGGTGACTTTGTCCGTATAGCCTCATACATATGAAATGAAATCACCTAGTGTGTTTATCTCCGTCGGACTTTAAACATGAAACCTCATAATTCTCAATCTACTCATTAATTACGAAGTCACACTCTTGGGTGTAACCCTCGCAAGGTAATATAATTGGCTTACATAAAAAAAATGACATTTATAAATGCCATCCAAAAATCTTTGTAACATTAAAAAAAAAAAAAAAATCATCTAATGGTTTAAACATTTGGTTCTATCAGTTTAAAGATGACTTTGTACTTACACAAAAGAGTTTAGAACAGCAAACATCAAGCAATGGCCAAATTTCAAATATATGTGCCTAAAGTTCAAGCGAAAATGTTTAAACTTCAATCATAATATTTGAAGTTGTTCCAAAATGGGTAGAATTGAAAGAAATATCACTGTGGGTATGGCTTAAAAGACTGTTCCAAAATCGGCTATCTGTGTACTTTGGCCCTAAGTGCAGTGTCAAGAAAAGAGCTGAACAACATTAGGTCCTTAGACAAAGACCTGACCAACCGTTATGAGTTTACATTATAGAACCTTTACCATCAGCAGATTATATGAAATCAAAAATAGGAAATGTTGAATAAAAATCTTTTAGAAGAAAGTAGTACATTGACCAAAAAGAATAACTCTCTAAAAGACTTTGCATATATAAAAAAAAATGAATAACATGTTGATCATGTGTAAGTTATACAGTTGTTAAAAGTACAGTATAAAGCGGTCTGCCCCTTTTCTAGAACATGCTAGTCAAATGATAAATACCTACAATTCAACATGCATTTGGAACTGATGGGAATGCTTGGAATATCAACTATCATAGATAAAGTATTCAATAGCTACACGATACAAAAGTGGTCCCTTAAAAAACATTACTCTAAAAAACCTCATGGCTAATTCCAGATGCAACAAACATAGGCTTCTGAGGATGAGCAAAATAGAAAAGTGGTCATGCAGTTTGTGAGACAATAATACTAAATATCATCAGAGAAATGGGCCATAAGAATCTCGGGTTTATCCTCAATTACATCAAGAAAGTATTGTCGAACTCCTGCTTCAAGAAGTGTAACTTCTATCTTCACCAAATTCATGGTCTTCAGCCTTGTTCAGTAGACCTCAATTCAAAGGAAACCTCCACCAGAATACTCAACTTCCTGCAAGTAAACCATTCCAAAATGTTATGAAAATGAAAAATACTTCACAATTAATCCATGAATGATTTTCTTACACAACCCACTGGGTTTGTTGTTGTTGATTTTCTTACACAACCACTTCCAACAGCTATAGGGCCTGTTTGGCTTAGCTTAAAAAAAGCAGCTTATAGCCTAAAAAAATAAGTTGGGCTACCCCAATTTTTTTTTTTTTTTTGGCTTATTTTAAGCACAAAATGGCTTATAAGCTGGTCAGTCAAACACTCAAAAAAGCTAAAAATGTTATGAAATATAGAGTATGGATGTCCACTACACAAATATAATGCTTCTTCCATTATCTCATATATTAAATAAGATGTTTATTGTTACCCTTTTGTATGCCTATATGTAGCACTATAAATAGAGGCATAAGTTTTCATATTGATGTGACTTGAACACATTTTGAAGAAATAAGAACATTCTTCTCTCTTGTTCTACATATATTTCTTGCTTTAGTCTATTGTTCTATAACACGTTATCAGCACGAATTTACTCAAGTCTGCCTAACGATCCTATCACCTCTTCTGGTATATAATCTGACCACCTCTAAATATTGATATAAGATATATTCGTCTAGTAGATTGAAAAGTTTTAATTTTATTTTATGTCAGTTTGTTAAGTTTCGATCACAGATGGATATATGTTCTACTAATTTGTATATGATTCACTAGTTTAATTAATCTTAGGCAAAAATGATCTATGAATTACTATTACATGCTTCATATCAAACAGTATGTTAGGATAGCATATTCTAGTGAGAAATATTATAGTGATGTCTCTGCCATGTAATTATGACTAATTCTTGTGTGTTATATAATGATTTGATAAGTACAAGACAGTAGCCTTGATTTTTAAGGCACTAAAGTCTGTGAACAGTTAGAAAATTATCTTCACAGTTTTACTAATCATGGCATAAATAAAGTTAATTTCCTAATGAGCACATGTGGTTTATCTCCTTGAGTGTCGAAACTCTGTTATTATTTGTTCAACAATTTATCTGATTAAATGAGTTGGTCAGACATTTTTTGAGAATATATTTTTTTGATTAAGCACCGGGTGTTCGGGTCTCTTTGAGCCCCGACTAATCCTATATCATTGTTCAGATGAAGTCAGTTTGCTTTAAATTTTATCAGATTAGCCATTATGCAAATGTTTTCTGTTTCTATGCCTAATACTAGTTAATCTTTGGGTGATCAAATATGACGTATACAATTAGCTATTATATGTTTAATTCTAGCAGTTAGTATATATGTTAGAATACACATAATTATTATACTTCCGTTTTGTGAAAAAAAAAATTACTATTGTTGTTTTGTGGAAAAATACTTACTCTTTTGTGAGAGAAAAAAAAAGGTATTCTTCTGTGAAAAAAAAAAAGTAATCCTTTTGTGAAAAAAAATGTACTATTTTTGTTTGTTTGTGGAAATAAAGATCCTGTTTTGAAATTACGTTATTTATTATTTCTAACTCTAATATTTTTATGATAGTTTTGATCATCATGTCGAATTTGTCGAAGCTTGAGTTTGTGGCACTTGATATCTCCGGAAAAAATTACCTATCATGGGTACTCGATGCTGAAATCCACCTAGACGCCAAAAGTCTTGGTGCCACGATTACTCAGGATAATACAGCATCGAGTCAGGACAAAGCGAAGGCAATGATTTTCCTTCGTCATCATCTGGATGAAGGATTGAAGGTTGAATACCTGATAGTGAAAGATCCACTTGAATTGTGGAATGGTATGACCACATTAAGGTAACGGTATTGCCCAGGGCTCGTTATGAGTGGATTCACTTACGGTTACAAGATTTTAAAACTGTACGTGATTATAACTCTGCTGTCTATAGAATTACTTCCCTATTGAAATTATGAGGGGATAATATAACTGACAAGGATATGTTGGAAAAGACTCTTACGACTTTTCATGCCTCCAATTTGGTATTACAACAACAGAACCGTGAAAGGGGTTTTAAAAAGCATGCTGATTTGATATCATGTCTTCTTGTGGTTGAGCAGCATAATACCCTTTTATTGAAAAATCATGAAGCCCGTCCCACTGGAACTGCTCCATTCCCGGAAGCGAATGTGGTAGCAACACATGGCCCAACTGAAAGAAGACAAAATAATCGAAGCCATAATAATGAGCGTGGGTGTGGCAGGGGCAAGGGACGATATAATAATCGTCGTGATGGTGGTCACCATAAAAGGGAGAAAAATATGGGTTATCAAGACAATCCTTCAAGGAACAACTGTCATCGTTGTGGTTTGAAAGGTCACTGGAAAAATGAATGCCGGGCGCCTGAACATTTTGCCAGACTTTATTAAAATTCCTTCAAAAGAAAGGCAAATAGAGGTGGTGCCTCTTCTGCTAATGCCCGGGTGGAGTCACACATGACTTTAAAAAATGACGATGAGGCAGGGCCTTCACGAAAATACGATGATAATGTTGAAGTTAATTTGGCTTTGAAAGATGATGATTTTGATGGGCTTGATGATATTACTCATTTGGAAGTTGAAGACTTCTTTGGAGATCAAAATTGAGATTTGATCGTTTCACTGGGGAATGTGTTATAATATTTAAATGGTCCACATGAAGGGTGAATTGGCCCACATATATCACCTTGTATATGTTCCAGGAATGTGGGGGATTCAATCCCAACCTTAGTTGCTGATGGTTTAATAATCAATTTTCCTTGAGAACAAGCAGCACAAGAGAATTCCTTAAATTGAAGAATCTTTTGGTTCTTCAAAGTTTGCCCATGTGAATTCTTAATTATTTTGCGCATCATACTAGAACCGGGATGGCCCAACCGGTCATGCCAAATGATAAAATCATTAGAACCATTAAACCTTTTATTTACTACTACTTGTGTTTCAACCGCACCAATACTCTTATGGTACAACCCGGAAGAAAGTGCGGGTAATTTTTCATGCACAAACTTTTCCCCAGCTTTCATTGTAATAATATAAAGGTACTCAACCTTTCCTTCATTGGCAGTCTCAACATGATAACCATTTTGGCGATTAACCTTGAAACTTAATAAGTTTCTTCGAGACTTGCTGCAATATAGTGCATTACTAATGTAGTAGTAATAAGGTCGCTTTTCCAGAGCCCTCAATTAATTTTGTACTACCAGATATTGTATTAACACAAGCCTTTTTCATAACCAAATGAGAGAAATATTTCTTTTCTCTTAATATAGTGTGAGTTGTAGCACTATCCAAAAGGCACATATCTCCATCACTCATCTTGGATCCAATTAAAGACTGGGGAATTTTATTTATCTTCATAAAAACAAAAATACATCGTAAAAAATACGGAAACTAACAATATAAAACTTAATTACTAATCCTTGAAAATAAAACAACATAAGGACAACTTAAAACACATAAATAAAAATAAGAACATAACACATTCCCCAGTGAAACGATCAAATCTCAATTTTGATCTCCAAAGAAGTCTTCAACTTCCAAATGAGTAATATCATCAAGCCCATCAAAATCATCATCTTTCAAAGCCAATTAGCTTCAACATTATCATCATATTTTCGTGAAGGCCCTGCCTCATCGTCATTTTTTAAAGTCATGTGTGACTCCACCCGGGCATTAGCAGAAGAGGCACCACCTCTATTTGCCTTTCTTTTGAAGGAATTTTGATAAAGCCTGGCAAAATGTTCAGGCGCCCGGCATTCATTTTTCCAGTGACCTTTCAAACCACAACGATGACAGTTGTTCCTTGAAGGATTGCCTTGATAACCCATATTGTTCTCCCTTTTATGGTGACCACCATCACGACGATTATTATATCGTCCCTTGCCCCTGCCACGCCCACGCTCATTATTATGGCCCCGATTATTTTGTCTTCTTTCAGTTGGGCCATGTGTTGCTACCACATTCGCTTCCGGGAATGGAGCAGTTCCAGTGGGACGGGCTTCATGATTTTTCAATAAAAGGGTATTATGCTGCTCAGCCACAAGAAGACATGATATCAAATGAGCATGCTTTTTAAAACCTCTTTCACGGTACTGTTGTTGTAATACCAAATTGGAGGTATGAAAAGTCGTAAGAGTCTTTTCCAACATATCCTCGTCAGTTATATTATCCCCTCATAATTTCAATTGGGAAGTAATTCTATAGACAGCAGAGTTATAATCATATACAGTTTTAAAATCTTGTAACCGTAAGTGAATCCACTCATAACGAGCCTTGGGCAATACCGTTACCTTAATGTGGTCATTCCTTTCCTTCAAACCAGTCCACAATTCAAGTGGATCTTTCACTGTCAGGTATTCAACCTTCAATCCTTCATCCAGATGATGACGAAGGAAAATCATTGCCTTCGCTTTGTCCTGACTCGATGCTGTATTATTAAGTAATCGTGGCACCAAGACCTTTGGCGTCTAGGTGAATTTCAGCATCGAGTACCCATGATAGGTAATTTTTTTCCGGAGATATCAAGTGCCACAAACTTAAGCTTCGACAAATTCGACATGATGATCAAAACTATCATAAAAATATTAGAGTTAGAAATAATAAAATAACGTAATTTCAAAACAGGATCTTTATTTCCACAAACAAACAAAAATAGTACATTTTTTTTTCACAAAAGGACTATTTTTTTTCTCTCACAAAAGAGTAAGTATTTTTCCACATTTTCAATCTTAAAGAAATTCTAAGCTATCACAATTTGATATGCTTAAGGCCTGCACGTTCAGATGATTGTGTTCCATTTTTGAAGAATGAGAACTTTTGATATAAGTTATAAATATAGATCCATTCCCTGAAGTGAATGTGATAATATGTAGTAAAGCCTATATGGCTTACTTGACAAAACTGTCTTGGTTTGCAGATTGATGCATACATATGATGTAGAGAAATTTTTCTCTTATACTACATCGTCAGATAAGATTGAAAATGTTCTCCATGGAAAATATTTTATTCAAAAATAAATGGTTTTCTTACTTATTTTACGGTGTTTGGTAAGTAAGAAAAAGAATATTGTTCCCGAGAGCATTTATATGTAATTTAGAAAAGCGCTAAAGAGGCGAGGTAGGATGGGGAGTGAGGCGTTGAGGTTGGAGTGGGTGGGGTGGTCAAGGTGGGGGTTGGGGGTGGAGAGGAGAAACTTAGAATGTCATTTATGGAATTTTTTTTCTGCCCTGGTTATGAAGTCATTTTTCTACTCATTTTAAAGAAATTATTTTCTGGAGAAAATATTTTCCTATTTTGATCGACCAAACACCGGAAAATAACAAAAAACATGAAACTGTTTTCTTATTACCAAACACATCCTCTGTTTCTTTTTATTTCGCTTGCTCTGATATATCTTTATCTGACGATGGAGAATCATCTGTCAATAGGTTCATTTCATCCCTATAAATAGGGAAGCTTTCTATCATTTGTAGACACACCAAAAATCTCAGACAATACATCTGAGTAAGAGCAAAGTGAGGTATACCATAGATTGTGTAAGAAAATAGTCTATGAAGAAAAATAGAGTGTGAGTGATTATAGTGAGGTGGGAAAAATCAAAAGAGTGTTTTTCTTTTTGAGTGTGTAGTGGTCTTTGGAGTATTTATACTCGTGACTACACAGTGTAAAATTCCTTACTATAGTGATATCAGCTGCTCCTCTTGGCCGTGGTTTTTTCCCTTATTCAGAAGGATTTTCACGTAAAATCTTGGTGTCATTATTGCTGCATTTTTATTCTTGCTAATTTAACCATAACTTAGTGTTCCGCGTATATCACTAATACCGTGAATATTATTTTTGCGGGGCTATTTTTATTCCCAACAAGTGGTATCAGAGCCAAGGTTCTGTCTGAGTATGCTCTGTGGTTGCAGCACAGTCTGAACTTCCACATCAGAAAAGAATTACTTTGGTCTTCGAATAAAATAGTATTTGTATTTGTGATAAACGATGGAAGCCAACACTAGTAGAATGGTTACTTTGAGTGGCGTAAATTATGCCATTTGGAAGGGCAAAATGGAAGATTTGCTCTATGTCAAGAATTTTCATCAACCTGTCTTTGCAAATAAAAAGCCTGATAATAAATCAGATGAAGAGTGAAATTTGTTGCATCGGCAGGTTTGCGGCTTTATTAGACAGTGGGTTGACGATAATGTGTTGAACTATATTTCTGGGGAGACACATGCTCGGACCCTATGGGAGCATCTTGAAAGTTTGTATGCTCGGAAAACTGGTAACAAGATGTTTCTGATAAAGCAAATGCTGGGTTTAAAATACCACGATGTTTGAATATCTTTCAGGGGATCATGAACCAATTATCTGCTATGCGCATTAATTTTGATGAAGAAATTCAAGGGTTGTTTCTACTTGGTTCCGTACCAGATTCTTGGGAAATTATTAGAACTTCATTATCAAATTCTGCTCCGGATGGTGTGATATCTATGGATCTTGCCAAGAGCAGTCTTTTAAATGAAGAGATGAGAAGAAAATCTCAAGGTTCCTCCTCATCAGATGTCTTGGTGACTGACACTAGGGGGAGAGGCAAGAATCGTGGATCTCAAAATAGAGAACATCATAGAAGCAAATCGAGAAGCAGACTTAAAGATATTGAGTGCTATCATTGCGGGAAAAAAGGGCACACAAAGAAGTTTTGCCGGATTTTGAAAAAAGAGAATAGAGAAAAGGAGGAAAAGAAAGAAGATGGCAATCGTGTTGCCGCTGTCACTACAGAAGATCTTGTTACTGTCCTTGATGCGGATCTGATAAATATTGCTTGTGATGAGTCAAGCTGGGTTGTGGACAGTGGTGCCGCATCTCATGTAACATCAAGGAAGGAACTTTTCTCATTCTATACTCCGGGTGACTTTGGAACTTTGAGTATGGGTAATGAGACTGTATCTAGGGTGGCTGGTGTTGGAACGATTTGTTTGAAAACTAGTATTGGAACTAAACTAGTTTTAAACAATGTAAAGCATGCACCTGATGTTCGTTTGCACTTGATCTCTGTTGGTGTTTTGGATGATGAGGGATATGTCAGTACCAATGGTGCTGGAAAGTGAAAACTTACTAAAGGTTCCATGATTGTGGCTCGTGGCGAAAAGCGTCGTGGTCTATACTGGACTACGGCCTCTACCTGTGTTGATATGGTGAATGCAGTTGAGAGCAATAGCTCTTCAACGTTATGGCATAAGAGGCTTAGCCACATTAGCGAGAAAGGACTAAATGTTCTGGCCAAAAAAAAATTATTGTCAAATTTCGAAAGTGCTAAATTAGAAAAGTGTGAGCACTGCTTGGCTAGAAAACAAAATAGAGTTTCTTTCAAGTCTCATCCTCCTTCAAGAAAGACAGAGTTGCTTGAGTTGGTGCATTCAGATTTATGTGGTCCAATGAAGACAAGGACTTTAGGTGGTGCACTTTACTTCGCTACCTTTATTGATGATTGCTCAAGGAAACTTTGGGTCTACGTCTTAAAGACTAAAGACCAAGTGTTGGGTGTCTTTAAGCAGTTTCAGGTTTCAGTTGCAAGAGAAACTGGAAAGAAGCTGAAGTGTATCCGTACTGATAACGGTGGTGAATATTGTGGAACATTTGATGAATACTGCAAGCAACAGGGTATCAGACACCAGAAGACTCCTCCTAAGACTCCTCAGCTTAATGGTTTAGCAGAGAGGATGAACAGGACCTTGATGGAAAGAGTTAGATGTTTGCTTTCTGAAGCAAAGTTGCCGAATTCCTTTTGGGGTGAGGCTTTGTTGACCGCCGCACATGTTATTAATCTATCCCCTGCGGTTGCTTTGCAAAGTGATGTTCCAAACAGAGTTTGGTATGGCAAGGATGTCTCCTATGATCACTTGAAAGTGTTTGGTTGCAAAGCTTTTGTACATGTGCCTAAAGATGAGAGGTCAAAATTAACTGCCAAGACAAGGCAGTACATCTTCATTGGTTATGGCCTTGATGAGTTTGGTTACAGGCTATATGATCCAATTGAGAAGAAGGTCGTGAGAAGCCGTGATGTTATCTTCGTGGAGGATCAAACCATTGAAGATATCAACAAAGCAGAGAAGATAAAATCTTCAAGTTCTGAAGGTTTAGTTAATCTTGATCAAGTCCCTCATACAAATGTTGATGACGTTGGTGGGCTCAATGACGATGGTGATGCCCAGAATCATGTTCCAGATCAGCATGTTAATGATGATAACGATGCTGCTATTGATGAGGTAGATGCTCCTACTCATAAAGTCGTGGATGAGTCAGATATTCCACTTAAAAGGTCTACTAGACAACATGTTCCTTCTTCCCGTTATTCACCTAATGAGTATGTATTATTCACTGATGGGGGAGAACCTGAATGTTATGAGGAGGCCATGGAAGATGAGCACAAGGATCAATGGATTGAAGCCATGCAAGATAAGATGAAATCTCTGCATGAGAACCATACTTTTGAGTTGGTGAAATTGCCTAAGGGCATGAGAGCTTTGAAGAACAAGTGGGTGTTCAAAGTTAAAGCTGAAGAACACAGCTTGAAGCCCAGATACAAAGACCAAAGGAAAGGTATTGACTTTGACGAAATATTTTCTCCTGTCGTGAAAATGTCCTCCATTCGAACAGTTCTTGGTTTAACTGCTAGTCTTGATTTGGAGATTGAGCAGATGGATGTGAAGACTACTTTTCTTCACGGTAACTTAGAAGAGGAGATCTATATGGAACAACCTGAGGGCTTCAAGTCAAAAGGTAAAGAAAATCTTGTATGCAAACTTAAGAAGAGTCTATATGGATTGAAGCAAGCTCCCAGACAGTGGTACAAGAAGTTTGAGTCTGTTATGGGGGAGCAAGGCTACAAGAAGACTTCTTCAGATCACTGTGTGTTTGTACAAAGATTTTCTGATGATGACTTTATCATCCTCCTGCTATATGTGGATGATATGTTGATTGTAGGCAAGAATGCTACCAAGATTGACGAGTTGAAGAAACAGTTGAGTAAGTCTTTTGCAATGAAAGACTTGGGTCATGCTAAGCAGATTTTGGGCATGAGAATCACTCGTTCAAGAGATGAAAAAAAGCTTTATTTCTCGCAGAAAAAGTACATAGAATGTGTACTGGAGCGCTTCAATATGAAGAGTGCTAAGAGGGTTAGCACACCTCTTCCTGCTCATCTGAAATTGAGCAAAAAGATGTGTCCCACAACAACGGAGGAAAAAGAGAGAATGGCCAAAATTCCTTATTCCTCTGCCGTCGGAAGTTTGATGTATGCAATGGTATGCACTCGACCAGATATTGCTCATGCAGTCGGTGTTGTTAGCAGATTTCTCAAAAATCCTCGAAAAAGAAAAGAAATAAATGATCAAGATGATCATCATGTGAGGGAAATTGCTCAAGAAAACGCCCGAGACATAATAAATGATAAGCCCACAGAGAAGGTCCAGATACTTCAAAATAATGATAGTGAAGAGATCTCGATAAGTTATGTCTCGACGGGGAAAAGGTGGAACCAAAATGATACTGTGGTCGACAATACTTTTGCATATAATGTTGCTGAGATAATGCAACAAGATGAGGATCTTGAGCCAAAATATGTTGATGAATGTAGACAGAGAAATGATTGGCCAAAATGGAAGGACGCAATTCAAGCAGAATTGACTTCACTTGAAAAACGTGAAGTTTTCGGACCAACAGTCCGAACACCCGAAGATGTCAAGCCAGTGGGGTACAAATGGGTGTTTGTGCGAAAACGAAATGAGAAAGGTGAAGCCGTAAGATATAAAGCACGACTTGTGGCACAAGGATTTTCGCAAAGGCTTGGCATTGATTATGTGGAGACATATTCTCCTGTGCTGGATGCAATTACCTTCAGGTATCTAATAAATCTGGCAGTTCGTGAAAGTTTGATATGCAACTGATGGATGTTGTCACAGCCTATTTATATGGCTCATTGGACCACGATATTTTTATGAAAATCCCTGAAGGATTCAAAGTGCCTGAAGCATACAAAAGTTCGCAGGAAACTTGTTCAATAAAACTTCAGAAATCTTTATATGGATTGAAACAATCAGGGCGGATGTGGTACAATCGTCTTAGTGAATATTTGCTAAAGGAAGGATATAAAAATGATCATATTTGTCCTTGTGTTTTTATAAGAAGGTGTGGGTCTGAATTTGTCATAATAGTTGTGTATGTTGATGACTTGAATATCATTGGCACTCCTAAAGAGCTTTCAAAAGCTATAGAGTGTTTGAAGAAAGAATTTGAAATGAAAGATCTAGGTAAGACAAAATTTTGTCTTGGCCTACAAATTGAGCATTTGACAAATGGAATATTTGTCCATCAATCAACATACACTGAAAAGGTTTTAAAGCGTTTTTACATGGATAAATCACATCCGTTGAGTACCCCGATGGTTGTGAGATCGCTTGACATAAATAAAGATCCATTTCGACCTAAGGAAAATAATGAAGAGCTCATTGTTGATTAAACTCCATATCTCAGTGCAATTGGGGCATTGATGTATCTAGCCAATAATACCCGACCAGATATATGTTTTGCAGTGAGTTTATTGGCAAGATTCAGCTCCTCCCCAACAAAAAGACATTGGAATGGTGTTAAGCAGATATTCAGATATCTTCAAGGAACAATTGATCTGGGATTATTTTATTCTTATGAATCCAAGTCAGATATGATCGGTTATGCAGATGCAGGATATTTGTCTGACCCACATAAAGCCCGATCTCAAACAGGCTATTTATTTACTTATGGAGGTACAGCTATATCATGGCGTTCAAGGAAACAAACAACAACTGCCACTTCTTCAAATCATGCGGAGATAATAGCCATTCATGAAGCTAGTCGACAGTGTGTTTGGTTGAGATCAATGACTCAACATATTCAGGAAATGTGTGGTTTTCTTTTGAAAAGGGATATTCCAACTATATTGTACGAAGATAATGCTGCATGTATTGCTCAACTGAAGGGAGGATACATTAAAGGAGACAGAACAAAACATATTTCACCAAAGTTCTTTTTTACTCATGATCTTGAAAAGAAAGGTGAGATAGATGTTCAACAAATTCGCTCGATCGATAATTTGGCGGATCTGTTCACTAAAGCATTACCAACCTCGACATTTGAGAAGCTGATATACAAGATTGGAATGCGTCGTCTTCGAGAACTAAAGTGATCTTTTCATCAAGGGGAGAAAATACGGGCTGCACTCTTTTTTCCTTGGTCAAGGTTTTGTCCCATTGGGTTTTTCTTGGTAAGGTTTTTAATGAGGCAGCTCTCAAAGCGTATTACTAGATATGTGTACTCTTTTTCCTTCACTAGGACTTTTTCCCACAGGGTTTTTCCTAGTAAGGCTTTAACAATGCACATCATCTATGGACATCCAAGGGGGAGTGTTATGAAATATAGAGTATGGATGTCCACTACACAAATATAATGCCTCTTCCATTATTTTCCACCATCTTAATGGTTCTTCTATTATCTTCCACCATCTTAATGGTTCTTTCATTATTTTAAGCACAAAATGGCTTATAAGCTGGCCAGCCAAACACTCAAAAAAGCTAAAAATGGATTATAAGCTGTTTTCAGCAACTTAGAAGCTAAGCCAAACGGGCTCATAGAAAAGCACATGTAGAGATAGAACAATATGAAGACTAAAATATGCATAAAATGTAATACAAAACAGGATAACTTTATGCAGAGGCAAACTCAAATAAGATATAATAGTAGTTTTCATTTCAATCACGCCAACCTAATGAAAACAACAGAAATCCAAACGTTGGAAGATGCAAAATTTGTTTTCAGCAAAAAGTGAGATTGCAAACGCGGTTTGTTTGTTTAATTTATTCCTTATCCCTAAGATCCTATTTGCTTAATTTTGTAATTCATTTTAAAGGTGAGAAGAAGAGATGTACTGGCAAGAGATTAAATGGGACGAATTAATCACAGGTTTATCTGAGTGGAATCAAATGCTGAGCAGAAATGGATGTGGAGATTGACAATGCATTTATCAGAGAAGCCCAGGTTTTTTGAGTGTTGTATGGTAGGATATTCTGACTGAATAGCTAATCAGCTCCCACCATGAATTAAGTGACTGCAGTACCTGCCTTTTAAGGGTCACATACCACAATCATTGTTTTATTTTCTCATGGACAGATAGACATAACATAGTGCTGTCAGTGAAGCAAGACAAGCCGACCTCTACCCAGTGTTTGGTCAACTTAGCCTTAAAAATTCCAACAGATCAAGATCTAGCCACTCGCTGTTTAATATCAGGTACAAGATGTCCTTCTAGGACCATGTGGACAAGGGTGCAACTCTTTCCTCTTAACATATACAGATTACATACTTTATATCTTTGTTACAAGTACTGACCAGTGTCACAGGCACAGCTAAATTGGATAGACTTCAAAGGAACTTTTCACGGAACTCGATAGATTGGACAAGGAAGTTTCACTTGGTCAATCGAGAGACTGTTACAACCCCAATTTGGGTGACCTTGGGGTGAAAGATCTTCTAGTTTTCAACAAGGCCATATTCGGGGAATAGCTACAAAATATTTAGGATAGAAGAGCACACTTTATGCATGATCTCGCAACAGCGTCAGAGGCACCGCTAAATTGGATAGACTTCAAAGGAACTTTTCACGGAACTCGATAGAAGGGACAAGGAAGTTTCACTTGGTCGATCGAGAGATTGTTACAAACCCAGTTTGGGTGACCTTGGGGTGAAAGATCTTCTGGTTTTCAACAAGGCCATATTCGGGGAATAGCTACAAAATATTTAGGATAGAAGAGCACACTTTATGCATAATCTTGCAAGCAAATTTCAGAAGTTAAAACAAGGGAAAGTTCACTGGGATTAAGGTTTAGAAGGAAACTCCCGGATTGGGAGGCAGCGAACTTCCAAATTCTAATTGAATTGCTTTATAAACAAAGTTCTTCTCATGACAACCAAAATTCTTTTGCCAGCAGATGGAAAGAAGAAGCATTTCCAAAGCTTAACTTCCTTTGTAGAATTGCTCAACTTGATACACCATATTAGACTAGAATATGCAAATATCTCTTTCAGAAACATATTTCGAACAGTATCGGCAGCCTAAGATTTTCAAGCCTCAATTCTTCTATGTGAAAAAGAGTTAGTATAAAACTAATTCTAAAAATCTAACCTGGGCAGGTGGCAAGGATGAAACCCAATCTGACGCATGAGTTGGAAGAAGACCCAAAGTGTTAAGCTGCAAAATATACGTTGTTCCATGTTAGCAAACCACTTAACAGAGAAATTGATGTCAAATAACATGTGTGAAACAGGTGAATATCTACCTTCCAGACTCCCAGTCCTAAACCCACTAGATTGAGTGCAATAAATACCAATTTTGGCCCAAGAAGATCCACTTTGCTGTCCTTGTAAGGCTCAAAAACTGCCCCAGAAAGGAAACATAAAAATGGATGAGAAAAAGGAAATAAAAGGAGCATCCATATCAAGTCAGAGCTTAGTTCAGCAAAAGTATCAGTACGAAATTGCCTGAATTTAAGACAAATTTCAGCCAAGAAATCTATCTCTAGTCAAAGTATAACTACATAAAAACAATAGAGCAGTTAATTGATTTAATTCAGTAGTTTCTGGTATGATGTCGACCTTTCCCAACTCCTTGAAGAGCACTAAAAGGCTGAAACAGAGCTGAAACTGTGATACCAATGCTAAACAAATGAACTGTGCTTCCAGCCATCCACATCATGAAACCCATCATCATCAAATTCTTAAAAGGCGCTTGTGCCACTTCCCACGCTTTCTGTTCCAATGAATATCAAAATTAAGTACATGATTGTTGTGAAAAAATGAGACAAAGGAAGAGCTCCTTATATAAAGAGTTTAGGCTCCATGAAATAAGGAACATTTCCTTATTATATAATTCCTAATGAGTATATAATCATCTTGAAAACCTTATTCCTATGCTAAAGCCTAATCATGTCCTAATAATTGTAAACCAGAATTGACAAGTAATCAACTCATAATAAAAGGAAATTTCGACTATATAATTGTTGGAGAACTAGAAAAAGGCTAATCTATTACATTAAGAGATACTCAAGAAATCACAAAAGCAGAACATTGGTCTAGGAAAGATAAGAAACAGTGTTCATTCTTTTCAGGGAATTTTCCAAAGGATATCTTCACATTAGAGCCCACATCTTTCATAAGTTTTCAAAAATGTTGCTGCTCAAAATAGCATGAGGTCTCTTCTTTGAATTTGGGATGGACAGGGTATTAGCTGTGAGGTCTACAAAGAGTTTGGTTGCACTGAAAAGCAACCAATTTTACGGTTATAAGAAAGAGTTTGGTTGTGTGTTACACAAATTCTGAAGCCAATTTTCAGAAAGATGTGCCTATTTCTTGGTTTATTCTCCAGTGGAAACTTCCTCACAATCATGTAGTGTAATATTCTGATTCTGTAAAATGATTTATTTTTCTTTTTGGATGATAAATTTGTACTGAAAACTTACCTAACTATAAGACTAGCTTCTACATTTTTTTTAAGTCCTTTTTTTTTCTGATTAAATTTTTTCTTTTTTACGTCTTGTTAGATCGGTAGATATGATTTCTTTTCTTTCTTAACTCTCTGCTTCTCCATCCATCTATTCATACTTTCATCAAGTATTATAAAACAATTTCAGCTACACTGCCCTTAAATCTCATTGCATGCTGCCAAGTTCTTCCATTGCTAGTTCATACAAATAATACATATTTCGCACTTTGCCAGAAGAACCTAACACTACACTAAAGCATGTTAAAAGATCACTCATGAAGAAGTGCATGTGAAAAGTCAACTGATAATATTTTTGTTTTCTAAACTGAGTTTTGCATTATTGGGTATAAGGGAGAGTTTCAGGTTATACATCGCTTATCAAGTATTAATCTAATTTTCGCTAGACTTCCCTTAAATCTCTGTCCAAAGCAGCGAAGTTCTGCATGTTAGTTCATATAACAATACACAGCTTTTGCCTAAAGAACCAAACACTACTAATGCATGTGAGATACGCAGCAATACCAAACTAGTTGGGATTCATCATAGTTTGACTATTTCTCACATTGACAGTCAACCTATGGAACTTAAAACCATCTAAGCACAGTTCACTCGCATTGATCAATCTAGAGGGTTGAACCACTCCTTAAGGTTATCTATTGTATCATATACTTCTTGCATTTTGTCCAACGCTTCATGCCTCCTCTTTCTTCTTAAGGTAAGATAACGAGCCAGGCATGGTGGGGTAGGAACGTCCACTCATTCGCTGAACTGGCCAAAAGAAGCAAGCAAAGGGTCTTACTAAAGAAAAAGCCTATTCCTATTCTAGAAATCCTGCAAACTATTAATTGAAGTGCTTCAAATGGCTTAAATAACAATCAAATATTTGCTTTGAATGTTCCATGTTTCCTTAACAATAAGTCAACAATTTAGTACACAAATTACTAGGAATAGCACATAAAGCTAAATATAAACCAATCACCTTACAACATAATCCTCCTAGATTGGTACAACAAACAAAGATGGATCACAGAGCACTAGTGTACACACAAGTCCTTTGCAACAACAGCTACGATTTAGTACAAAAGAATCTTTTTATATAAAATTCAAATATATACATAGCCAAACAGGTGTACTGGTGCTCATTGGCCTAGAGATGGATCCGGCCATGACCACAAACAATGGAGCATTCATTCACATAACCCAGGACTTCCTACCCTAAATCACTATAAACAAAAAAGACACATACAAAAAATAAAAAATTCAGCTTTTTACCGCAGACTTCCAATTGGCTTCAGCATTCTTCTTTTCGCGACTCAGAGTTGAATCATCCTAACAACAACAATGAACATTACAATTATTAAGCTCAAGTATAACATAAACCAAATTACTTTATACCAAAAGCGGATATAGAACCCTTTGCCTTCAGCTAAGATATACATATATACTCCCTGTGTCCCAATTTATGTGGCATCCTTTCCTTTTAGTCTTCCCAAAAAGAATGCCACCTTTCTATAATTAGAAACAACTTAACTATAAAATTCCTCTTTTACACTTAATGAAATGATTTGTAATCGCACATAAAATGATTTATAATAGCACAAATGTCCAAGGTTTGATTTAGACCACAAATTTCAAAAGTCTTCCTTTCATTCTTAAACTTTGTGCCAAATCAAACAGTGCCACATAAATTGGGACAGAGGGCTGATCTAGAACCAAATTAGGACGATTAAGCTCAAGTGTAACATGAACCAAATGACTTTATACCAAAGGCAGATCTAGAACCCATTGCCTTCAGCTTGGATCAGTATATATTTTTTGATGAAGCTTTTTTGATCAGTATATATTTCACCCAATATGAATCCACTAACACTAAATCTTGTATTCGTGTGTAATTTTGGGTACTGAAAAAGGGGAAATTACGCTTTATGTCTACCAGGAGAAATACTTATGCCACATAGCCCATCATTTGAGTTTGTTACTCATATTTGTGTATAAACACCTTCTATACACTATTATACACTTTGTATAATGCTTTCCCCGAGGTATAATGTTGTTAAATATTGCATATTGGGCTATGTGGCGTAATATTTTATGTTGGGCTGCATATTTTTGAGAATTTTCCTAAACCCCAAGCGGATCTAGAACTCATTGCCCTCAGCTTAGATCATATAAACATATATAAAACAAAACTAAACGTCTATATTGCACCCACTATGAATCCACTAACTCTAAACCCTTTATTCGTTGTATAATTTTAGGTAAAGAAAAAAACCCTGATCTTGAGAACCCATTGCCCTCAACTAGCATCATATATACATACATAAAATCTTGTATATTACCAGGGGCGATTTTGTAGGTGCTAAATTGGGGCACGTGAACACATGGTCTCTCCGTAAAACTAGATATTTTATGTATATATTTTCTAAAATTAGTATAATACTATCTGCTGGAACCGATACTACAAAAAGGCTAAATGGTGCACTTAATTAAAGGTTAAGTAATTTACCTAGTCCCACTAGGCATCAAGTCCCACTTAATATATTTTTTCCTTTTTTTTTGTGGTGGTAAATCCATGTTTCAGAAATCCTATATTCGCCTGTGTTAATATTGCACCACCCTATATGAATCCACAAATCCAATATACATTTAGTGGGTAAAGAGAGAGAAAAGAAAACCTGATCTTGAGAAGCGCGAGTGAAACCAAGGGGATCAGGGATATCACGAGATGTTGAATTATCGCTAAAATCAACTGCCCATCTACGGCCCATACCCATCACTGCTTTACCTTTATCCATTCCTCTCACCTTTTTCACTTCACACACAGAGACAGTGTTTTGTTGATGATGATGAGATTTAGGTACCGGCGATGATTGTGATTTTAGATAAGTTTTTAGAGTCTTTTGTTTGTTTTATAGGGTGCAGAATGTTATCAGGGCGAGAGATAAGAGGGGCAAAGTGTAATTGAAAAAGAGTTATGAGGATTGAGGTTAGTTTGCACTTTGTTTGGATGGTTGTTACCTAATGTTTCTATCATATTGTTTTGATGAATAAAATATTTGAATAAAAGGGTATGATGAAAAAATAAAATTATTAGAAATAAGTGAAGACAAAATAAGACATTTGGTGAATAAAAAATTAAATTAAGATACTTGTCATATATATGAATTTTCATCAATTTACCCCATTCCCATTTTATTTGTAACTCTTAAAGTTAAATTGGTAAACATCAACGAAAAATTGAAAATAATATATGAGACAAGAGCAATGAATTAAAGTATTTAATATATATACTAATACTATAAATATTTTTTTACAATATAAATGTATATTAATGAGTTGTATTAGATTAATAGCCTATTTGGCCAAGCTTCTAAAATCAGCTTATTTTGAAAAGTGTTTTTAAAAAAAAATAATTTTTGTGAGAAACAGTCTGTGTTTGGCCAATTAATTTTTAAAAAATAATACTGTTGAGTAGCAATTAGTATGTGGCCAAACTTTTAAAAAGTGTTTTTAAGTGTATTTTTCTCAAAAGTGCTTTTAAAAAAAGTGCTTATAAGGAAAACTACTTTTTTTAGCTTTTGAAAAACTGCTTCTGCTACTCCCAAAATTTTAGTCAAACACCTCACATTTTTTAAAATAAGCACTTTTAAAAAAATAAAAAAAAAACTTTTGGAGAAAAATAAGCTTCGTCAAACAGGCTTTAAATACCAATCACTGCTTTCCCTTTGTTCATGGCATGATTTTCACTTCATACAAAACACAGCACAGTGTGTTGAGATTTGTTGATGATGAAATTTAGGTACCGGCAATAATTGTGATTTTAGAGGAGTTTTTGGAGTCAGAGCTACACTCTAAAGACAGATTCACTAGATTCCGACCTTCCTGCTGCTCTGTATAGTCCTAATACTCTAACATTCCTGCCTTGGTTGATGTTCTGTTTGTTTTATAGAGTGGAGAATGTCACAAGGGTAAGAGATAAGAGGGGCAAAGTGTACTTGAAAAAAGTTGTGAGGATTGATGTTGGTCTAGGAAAAAAGTTAGTTGCACATGTTTACACTAAAGCAACGGGGAAGGAGTAAGCAGAAATAATGAGACCCACATGAAATAATTTTGAGATAAAGGCTCAAAAACACACTCCAACTATTACTGTTTTTTGAGTTTCATACTTAAATTATCAGAAGTTTAAGAAAATTACCTAAACTATCACTATCTAGTTTGCAAAACACACCTCAAATTATTCTTGAATGATATGTGATCTACACTCCATTTTATATAAAAATGTTGCCAAGTGTTGTCCATGTGGATAAATAGTATCACCATGGCACCTACATGGAAATTTAAAAAAAAATATATTTTAAAAAACAAATGAAAAATAATAATTTTTGTAAAAAAATATCAAAAATTATAGAAAATAAAAAAATAGTT